>NC_081558.1:7560070-7656203 GCF_022355385.1 Mustela nigripes | reverse complement strand
CCCCGGCTTGGCATTTCCTGTTGATTTCAGCTTTTGTTTTCCTTCAGCTTCTCTCCAGTTCCCTTTGGGAATTCTCAGGCTATGTGTGCTGGGCCCAAGACACTTGCTTCCTGCCTGGGGGCAGGGGTGCCGGGGCTGGGTATGTTTCCAATGAGAGTAGGTGGGGTGTTTGGGGGGGAGGTGTAGGGCCTGCTGGAAGGCTCCAGAGAGAGTTAGAATTGTAGGGTCACAGCCTAGAGAGGACTCCCCCAGAACTCCAGGGGTGAGAGGCCTGAATCTGACCATCTTAGAGATGTCCCAAGCAGAGGGGCACCCGTGGGGGTCAGACACAGCACACAGGCGAAGCTGTCAGTCACCCAGAGTCAGACCCCCGAGCACAACTAGAGTCCACACTGTAGCCAAGAACACCAGGTGGTTAGAGCACAGGAGGGCAGGCGGACGGGAGCACACCCCAGAACTCAGAGGACTCCTCGGCTCAGGGGACGGAGGAGGCAGAGAGCATGTCCATCTTAGTCAGTATCCCTGGGAGCTCGGACAGTCCAGCTGACACGATCACACGGTCCCAGGGCCACCATCACTGCCTCCCAGGAATGCCTACTGTCACAATATGTGCCTCAAGAGCACACGCAATCACTGTCACAATTGCTTTCCCCGAAGCATACACTGTCACATCCTCATGGTCCTGGGAGCTCAGGGGGTCCTACCGTCACAATTCCTGTGACCCTAAGTACACAAGTCACACAGTCACTAGTCACTGTCCTGGAAGCACGCCATGTATCACAACCACACTGTCCCGAAGCACACACACGGTCGTGCTGTCACAGTCATGGTCTCGGGAGCACATATGGTTCCACTGCCATAATCACTGTCCCTTGAGCACACATAATCCTATGTCACAGTCGCAGGTCTCCAGAAGCCCAGGCAGCGCCTATAGCTAAGACACAGCTAGTAGTACCCCAACAGCTGGAGCCAACCCCGGTCAGGGAGAGGATGCCATCGAACCAGCCTGACACCTGCCCTCACTGACAGTGTCCCCTGGGGGAGGCAGGGAATCCCTTACTACCCTGTGCTGGGACCATGCACTCTACGGCCGTCCCTCCCTCTGGTGAGCTACTGAACCCTAACACTCCTGTCCTGAGAGGGAGCTCCAACGCAGCACACAGGCCCCCAACACGGGGTTCCCCTAAGAGGCTCCCTCTGGATTTCTGACCCCAGCTGCTTCAGGGCGAGTCCCCAAATGCTCCCCCGCACCCTATAGAGTCCTCCACCTCCTCAGGGGACTCCAAGAGGCCCTCAGCCTGGAGGAAACATTGTGATCTCAGCAGGCGCCCCCTACAGTGCCCTCTAGGAAACAGTACAGTGCCCCCCAGGAAAGTCCCTTCAACTACCCAGCCTAGCCACCGTCCTGCGCTGGCATCAACTAAGGTTCACGCTGCCAAAGCTGCAGCCCTCAACCAAGACATCCTTAATACTACACGCAGCATGGCGCCCCCTAAGTCGACCCCAGGACCGGCTTTGAAGCAGGAAGGGTACTCGTGTACAGCGCATCACCAGGGCCGCGTCCCGGACGCCCCCCACAGTAGAACTCCCCCTCCTCTCCACACCCCCGCGAGTCACTCGGACTCCACCCGCAGCGCAGCGCCCCCTGCGGTCAGCGGGGCGAGTTGCGTCCTCTCTGCGCGCCTATCCGCTCCACGCGCGTCCGCCGCCCGGAGTCTTACCGCCTGCAGCTGCCTCCGCTCGCGCCGCCGCTGCCGGTGCCGGTACCGTGGAAGGACGAGGGCCAGGACATGCGGGAAGTGCGCAGGCCGGGCCGGTCGCCGGTGTCCACGGCGTCGGCGCGCTCTATGGGCCGGTGTGGCGACCGCTCGGGCTCTGCGCGCTCCGCGCTGTCGGAGTAGCCGCGCTGCTGGATACGAATGGGGGTCCGCGGCTGCCGCCACAGGTGCTGGGGGGGCGGCTTCAGGGTGGCCTGGCCCTCCCGGGGCCCGGGCAGAGACAGAGACAGGCTCCTCTCCGAGGGGGCGGCCGGGGGCTCCATGGCGCTGGCCCCCTACTGCGTCCCGGGGGGCCCCGGCCTCTCCAAGCTGCACCCTGCTCAGCGGCGCGCTAGCCGACGCGTCCGAGGCCCCGCGGGTGCGCCCGGCCTCGGTGGGGCCATGGCGCCCCGGGGACAGACCCGGGGGCGCTACGGGCCGGTCGCCCCCGGGCCGGGCGCCGCGGCTTTCAGTCGGCGGCTGGCGCTCTGCTCCGCGCCCGGCAGCGCTCTCCGCGCTCGGCACCCCGCTCCGCGCCAGCCCCGGCTCCTCCGCCCCGTCCCGCCCCTCCCCGCCCCCCGCCCGCCGCTCTGTCAGCGCCGCCCCCCTCCTCCTCCTCCGTCCCGGCCAGTGGGGGGCAGCCACCCAAGGAGGGGGGGCCCCTCCCCGCCCACGCAGAGCCCCGCTCCCGGAGGGGAGGGGGCGCCGGAACTCGGCTCTCTCCGGAGCGCCCTGCCTAGCCGCGGCGTGCACGGGAAAGAAGGAGTTAAACGGTTAATCCGATCAGGAGGAAGACACCCGACTGGTTGCCGGTGTGTCAGTCAGTCCGTCCATCATGGCGGGGGCGGAGCCCTATGCTGGCGTGTCCTCGCCGCTACCCCTGGCCGGGGGGAGAGTGTGGGGAGTGGTCCCGGCGCCACCGGTGCGGTCTCTGAGGCTGGCAGCGGCGATGTTCCGGGATTCTCCTGTTGGTGGGTCGGAAGATGGTGATTATGTGCGCCCTGGGCGGGATGGGCGTGCACGTGGCCCCTTCCGAGGGTTGTCTGTGTTTTTGGTGTCGGCTGGAAGTGTGTGTGCGCACGTGGTTGGCTGCTGCGGTCTGCCTGTTTCTCTGGATTTCGCTGTGTGTGTATCAGTGTGTCTGTGGGTGAACGATGTGTGCGCACGTGTGCTGCTTGTTTGGAGGGTGTGCGCCGCTGTGGGGTCTGTTCTGGTGGCCTGGGGCTGTGCATGTGTACCCACGCGTTTGGGTGTGTGTTGTGGTCGGTCCGTGCTTGCCGAGTTGTGCAGGCAATTCAGCCTCGGCTGTTTTACTGTGGTGATTGAGGGAGTCTGCATGCGTTGGTGTGTGTGTGTGGTCCGCCCGAGGGCCGCTTTGGGGTGTTTCTGGGGTGTGTCCCTTTGGTCCCGTGTGGCTCCAGGAGGACACCCCGGCTGCCCGCCCACCGCTCTGTGTATCACTGCCTCTTTTAAAGCGCTTCTACAGGAGGTAAACTGAGGCAGGTCTCCAGCAGCCGCGAGATGCACCCCCATGCCCTTTTCAGGCGAGTAAACAGCCGAGCCTCCTCCCTGCGGCCCCCGCCGGCAGAGCCCCCCTTCCGGCACCTAAATCGGGAGTCGCCGTGACTCACGCTCCCGCCTCCCCCAGCGCCGCGCCGAGCGAGCGAGCGAGCAGAGAGCGAGCGGGATCCGAGCGCCACCCTCCCCCCATCTCTGCCGCCCGAGCCGCGACGGAGCCCTGGCGGTAGCCGGGCTGGGAGCGCAATCTCCCGGGTGTCCCCCCTCCGGGGCCCACGCGCTCTCGGACGCTAAACGGCTTGGGTGCGCGTCCCCGGAACCAGGTCCCTGCCCCCGCGAGTCCCCCTCACGGACTCCCCAGGGCAGGCCGTGCCGTCTGCCACCGCCCTCCTTCCTCCCGCGCCCCCCCACCAGCACTGTTCTTATTAAAAAAAAAAAAAAAAAAGCGGCCGTCTCCAACCCCCACAGCCGCTTTTCTCCCAGCCCGAGGGGGCTCCGGGCGTGGGCGAACGCCGAGCAAGAACCCGCCCCGCATTAGCAGCCGCGGGGTATCCCAGAAGCCAGAACTGTGTCTTCCGCTTCTCTCGGGGACCCTCCCCCAACAGTATATAGTCAAAACGGCTTCTAGGGGATTGGCAAGGGCTGCCAGTCCTCTCCAGATCATTTGAGGGTCCTGGGCTGGGCCAAATTCTTGGGGCCTGGAGGCTGTAGCGTTGGCCGGAGCTATCAGTGGGTAACTACGGATCAGGGTGGAGGTGGGGGGGCTGTGGACCACGGGGGGGGGGGGCGGTTTGCAGAAGGGCGGAAGGCAGTGGGCTAAGGCTGGTGTTTGGAGCTCTGCTCTGAATCCGGGTTAGACAAGGCTGGACCTGAACCTGGCAGAGGGTAGAAGGATGATTGGGGTTGGGGGGTGGGGGGGAGTTGGAGGGAGATACATTAGACCCAGGGAGGAGGGATAATGGTCACTTCCTTCCCCCATCTGGAAATGAAGCATTAGCTCATGACCCAAGCAGAGAGACCCTGGAGATCTCCAACTGAGTAGATAAGGGGATGGCAAGATTGAGGCTGCAGACCACAGTGGCCTGGGGAGGGCCATAGGGTCAGGGGCCTGGCCAGCAGCCAGGGCAAGCTCAATTGTCCAGCTTTTGAATTCATCCTCTGCCAAGATAGGGGCTGAAGTGCCCTCAGAGGACCCCAGATGAGAAAGAGCAAGGGGCTCACACATACCTCTTACATCTCCTCCCAAGAGAAAGAAAATGCCAGTCCGGCCCTCCACCAGGGTCTCACCATCCTCTTTAAGGCCTGGAGGAAAGTGTATCCTCCCACGCAGCTGACAGGTGGGAGCCCCACTGCCTAATCTGCCCCAGCTCTCTGTGGGGGCATGATGGGACTGGAGGACTGAAACCCTTTCCACAGGCCTGCCTCTTGCTGACTCAGGGAGTTGCAAAATGGAAGAAGGGATTCCTAGAGGCAAGGGGCACCCTGGGGAAGGGGCGGCACAGCCGGACCCACAGGGGTCCAGAAATTTCAGCTGACTTTGTGAAAAGCCAGGGGCCTGGAACATGGAAACAGCTGGTGGCTGGACCTAACTCCGGGCCATGAATCTCCATCCCACCTCCCAGCCTGGTCCCCTCCTATGTACCTGTCAGCCTGGGTGATGGAAATCCGCGGAGGGACCAGCAGTGGCAGCGTGGTGGGCCTTGGCGGCACTGGGATCCCAGGGTCTGAGGGCTCAGTCTCCGCCCAGCCCAGGCCAGGACCCGTGGAAAGTCGACGGCGAGGGCGCCGGAGGTCTGCCCCCAGCATGCTGGCGCTGGTGGGCTCTGGGGTCTCCCACAGCCTCTGAGGAGGGACAAGGACAGGATAGGGGCATGGCCGGTCTAGGCTGCTCTGAGCCCCTCCCTCCAATAACACCCTTCCCTAGCCACCTGAGAAAATGGCTCTTGGGGCCATAGACTCCTCGTGTCCCCCTCACATCTTAGCCACTCGCTGATCCCTCCCACAAAGGGCGCTTTCCCACGCCTTCTCAGCCATAATTCTTACAGGGCTTCCTTTTGATGTTCCTGCCCTGGGGCTCTGGACCCTCATGCCTGTACACTGTGTGCCTCGCTGTGAAACCCCACTAACATATCCCCACCGGGCACACCTACGAGGCCCGACCTAGCCTTCCTGTCTGTGGCCCCTGCCCCCCATCTTAGACCCTCAAGACCTTACCCCCAGCACCCCTTCTTCACCCTACAACTCACTCCCCACATGGGAAGCCCCTTGGAAGCCCCTGCGTTCTGTCCCGGGCCTGAGAGCCTCTTGGTCTAGGCAGCTGGAAAATTATGGAATCGAGGGAGTAAACTGAGGCACAAGGCGACGACACTCCTCAGATTTGGTAACGTGAAGCCACACTTAGTGAACAGCCATAGTCACAAGAGGGCGCCCGTCTCCCCCGCGGCCCAAGCCCCGCCCCCAGCCCGGGCCCCGCCTCTCGCACCTCGTCCCCTGTCCCGGCCACCGACAGAACACTGCGACTCCTCTTCATCCCGCCAACCTAGCGCGCCGCTGGGGCTGCGAGGGTCATGTCCTCCCCGGCCAGCGGCTCCTGAAGCACCAAGCCAAAGACATCTGCCGTTAGTGCCCCGGGGCTCCCCCTGCCGGCGGAGTCCGAATCCTACCCTCCCTCGTTAGTTTTCTCTCCCGTGGCGTGACGTCAGCGGGTAGCTGACGCACTGCCCGGGGGGTGACGTCGCCTGCCCGTTGCCAGAGCGACAGCTGACGCACGGCTGGGGTCTGGACGGCGTCAATGCCCGGGATGGCCACTGGGGGGCCGGGAGCCTCGGGACCGGGTCGCCCCAGCCCCCACCCGTCCTCCCGCGGGGGCTTCCCCCGGCCTGGGGATCCCGCAGAGAAGACCGGGAGCTCCCAGAAGCGGCCGCGTGTGGCGCGTGGTCCGAGCCGGGGGCCGGAGGAAGCGTCTCCTCCGAGCTGTTGGGCTTTTATGCCTAAACCCGAAATAGCTCCGATGTGCGGGGGCCGGGCGCAGCGAGACCGCGGCTTGGGCACAGATGGGGGACGCACAAGCAGAGGCGCGCGGAGACAGACAGGGACGCGTGGAAATAGAAACAGACAGACAGGGACACAGACGCAGCTCCCGATGATGAGTGCGCTCTGCCGGCGGCGATCCTTGCCTGAAAGCCTGGAGGAGGGGGAGGCTGGTTCACTTCACCTTCCCACCCACGTGAGGCTATTGCTGTGTGGCCATGGGTCAATGACAAGCTCTCTGAGCCTTGGTTTCTCCTCAATGAAATGGAATGATCATCCCTACAGGTTCCATGTGAGAATGAAATGAGATCATACCACACTGAATTCTCACAGGACAGTGTCTGACACCCAGTAAGTGCTTAATACCACCAATATGTGAACCTGAGAGAGTCTGTTAGAACCCAAGATCATGTCCCTCCTCTGGCCAGAGCCCTCCACGGCTTTTACTTTCCTCAGAGGAAAAGTCGCAGTCCTCATGAGGAGGCCCATACAGTCCTGGCACAATGTGCCTGGTCACTTCGAAGTCCATACCTCTCACTCCCTCTCAGCTTCCGTTTTATCCACACTGGTCTCACCTGTTTCTGGACACAACAGGCACACTCTAGCCTCAGGGCCTTTGCACCTGCTGATCCTTCTGCCTGGAACTCTTCCCTTAAATATCCACAGGGTCCTCACATTCTTCGGGTCTTTGCTCACATCTCACCTTCTCAGACATTTTTCCTGGAGTGTCTCTCCACCTCACCCCTGTTTAATTGCTAGCCCTTCAGGACTCCCAATCCCTCTTATCCTGCTCTATTTTTCACAGGTCTTATCACCTGATAGCATTCTATGTGATTTATCTATTACACTTATTGTCTCTTCCCGCATTAGAATATCAACTGCAGGAGGGCAAGAATATTTTATCTGTTTTATTCCTTACCATATCCCCAGTGTGCCTAGAACTGAATCCAGAACATAGCAGGCTCTTAGTATTTGTTTGATGTCTAGTTATTATTTTGAGGACATAATAGCATAATTATAAAGTTCCTAGCAAGGTTTGCTACTATTTTACCCCCTACTATGGCTTTCATTTCTTTTTCTTGCCTTATTGCACTAACTAGCATTTCAGTTCCGTGTCAACCAATAGAAATGAATGTAAACATTATCTCACCAACCTCGGCAAGCTTTGGACAGACAGCTGTTGAACAAATGGATGAATGTATAAAGATAGCTTAAAGGTCACCTCCACTTCTCAGCCAAACTGAGACAGTTCGTGTTCTGAGCCCCCACTGATGCTTATTTTGCCCCCATTAAAGCATTCCTCATTCTGAGTTGTAATTATCTGTATCAGTGGTACCCATTCATTACGGTCCCCCACACAGGGTCTCAACGGATGCTGAGCGAATGAAGGAATGAATAAGATAGACACGGGGGAAAGAAGCACCCCCCTCTCTGTATGAAGTCAGATACATGCACTGACAGCCCATGACAGGCAGAGAAACGGCCATGTAATAAGGGCCAGGCTCAGAGTCCAATATTACGCCAACAGGGGTGCCTGGGTGGCTTAGTCAGGTTTGCGCCTGACTCTTGATTTTCACTCAGGTCATGATCTCAGGATCCTGAGATCGAGACCCACACTGGACATGGAGCCTGCTTAAGATTCTCTCTCTCCCTCTTCCTCTCCCCCACTCCCAACCCCCACCTCCACACGGCATGGTTGCAAACTCTCTCTCTCAAAAAAAAATTACATTGACAGGCTTGCATTCAAATCCTAGCTCTGCCATTTATTAGCTGTATGTTCTTGGGCAAGTCACCCAGCCTCTCTGAGCCTCGGTTTCCTTATCTGTAAAGTAGGAATGATAATCATACTTATCTGAGGGTGTTGCCTGTGAGGTTCTAAGCAACATGTCTGGTTCATGGTGGGTGATCACAAAACAGGGAGCCACCATCCCAGTAATAATAGCAATTACCATCATTATTGACTCACAGACATGGAAGACAGCAACACCTTCACAGAAACCTCACCTCTGCCCATTCTCCCCCTAGACTCACCAGCTCAGTCACTGTTCTGCAGACATCAGGCATATTCAGACCTCAGGGCCTTTGTACTTGACCAAAAACACCAGACTTGGATATCCTGTGTTCCTCCCCACTCCTCCTGATTGCCTTGACTCTGCTTTTAGACTTATAACATTCTAGGGGCGCCTGGGTGGTTCAGTGGGTTAAAGCCTCTGCCTTCAGTTCAAGTCATGATCCCAGGGTCCTGGAATCAAGCCCTGCATTGGAGGGGTCTTTGCTCAGGAGGGAGCCTGCTTCCCCCCAACACCTGCCTCTCTGCCTACTTGTGATTTCTGTCAAATAAATAAATAAAATCTTTTTAAAAAATAGACTTATAACATTCTAACGAGATAAAGAATGTAACTACTATTTTTATCAGCTGTTGCCCATCCTTTAATTAGGACACTGAGGTCTGGATGTTGATCTGTTCTGTCTCCAGCTGGCTCTCAGATCCTAGGACAATGCTGGCATACAGTAGGCACTCAACCTATATCTCTTAAAAGAACGGATCAATCCAGTTGAAGCCCTTACCTCCTCAAGCCTCTGCTCAAAGCAGCTCATTCTGGAGGGTTCCCTGATAGAGCTGCTTCCCTCCATCCCATTGGCCTCTCTCAGCTTTATCTTCCTCCTCAGCCATCATCATCCCTGACATAATGTACATTTACATCTCTGTCCACAGCCTGAGATCCACAAGGGGAGGGGATTTTTCAGTCTGGTTTTAGCTGTATTGAGAACCGGCTTCAAAGACCTGTGACCCGTACAATCACTCACAGCCCCGTGCTTGGAAGGTTGAATGCACTGTCCTTGTTGTCTGAAATGCTTCCTTGCTTTGACCAAGGGCCCTGCATTTTTTTTCCCTTGCCCTGGGCTCTTCGAATCCTGTAGCCAGATCCCCAGAGTCTGGAGCAGCCCTGGATTTGCAGAATAAAGGAAGGAATGGAGGAGTGGATGGCCAGCGGAGCCCTGCAATCCAGGGAAGAGGGGCAGAGACACACACACCACCCACCACTGTCTGGACACCTGAGCACGTTTGCAGAAATCAGCCTTGGCAGAACCCCAGGCTTGGAAGGCAGGGCATCACGAACAGGCCTGAGTGCCCAAGGTAGTGGGGTGCCTCTAAGCCTGCCTTCCCCTCCCCTGGGCAGCAGGCAGGTTGGGGGGTGGGGTCCAGATGGCAGAGCACGCTGTTCTGGGCAACTGGCACCAGGCTCAGACGAGAGAAGAAAGAGGGGCTGCTTTCCTTACCCCAGCTTGTCAGTGGGATCAGCTAGCGGCCCAGCCTGGGAGCCCTTGGCCTGGCTGGACAAGAAAGCACCAGCTTCACCCAAGCCCACCACCCTCAGAAGTATGCTGGCCTAGATGGCCAAAAAGAGGGAAGGAGGCGAGGATAAAGGCCCTTATTCACACTTTGGCCCTGAGCATTCAGGCCTGAGAAGGAATCTTTACTAACTAGCTCTTTGCCTGGAGCTAAAGCAGGGCCAGGAAGGCTTGCCAGAGACCCCAGGGCCTTTGTACTTGCAGTTCTCTTTGACCCAGTTCTCGTGGATATGCAGGTATGTGCGCATGAGAGTATACACCGGTGCCTCCGAGCAGGTGGGACTTTGGGTGAGTCTGTGAGCGCCGCACAGCTAAAACCAGACCATACCTGCAGGAGTATATAAATCCGTGGGACAGAACGAAAAATGGGACAGGGCGAAGCCACATCAGTCTATGAAAGACACTGGACGTGCCTCTTTGTGATTACAGAACGCGTATGCAGGAAGAGAGAACACATTCTTGTGGACACAGCAGGAGGCAGCATTTCACAGTAGTTAGGAATGCAGGTTCTGGGTTCAAATTTTTGCTCAGTCACTCACTAGCTCTGTGGCCTCAGGCATGTTATTTAGCTGTGCTGGCTCCCGCCCCCACATGGTGTTTGTTTAGTATGATTATGTCCATCTGGGTTTAAGGGCATGTGAGTGTGTGTGTGTGTTGTGTGTGTTTGAAGATGAATTCGACTCTTCCAGGAAGTCCTCCTGGATACCCAACTGGAAGTGGGCCCTTCCATTTTACTCTTTCTACACAGCCTTCTATTTCGATCACAGATCGCAGTCCTAATCATAATCTGTGGTTATATATTTATTTGTTTGCGTTGTTTCTTTTTCTGTCTTCTCCATTAGATAACACCTCTGTGGGAACGGAGATTTGTGTTCTGTTCCCGGCTATGTCCCCAGCACCAGGCATATAGTAGTGGATGCTGAATAAATGTTTGTGGAGTAGCTATTCATCACAGTAGGACTATGTCTGTGTGGTACAGACAGAGAGGCGGGAGCCGGCTGTGGATCATGGGTTCCTGGGGCGCCCTGTGCTCAAATCTGGTCTTGACTTTCTCCCTTTCCCCTTCCTTCAGTCACGTTCACCTGATGGGAGCGATGATACTCCATCAACTCCCTGTATTGCCTTTGACAAGCTCTTTCCACTGTTCCAGGTCTCGAGGACTCACTTGCCCCAACTGTGCGATGGGAGGGAGGATGGATTGGTTCATGATAAACCTCCTTCCTGACCTAAAGTGCTATGAAAACAGTCTTAATCTAATACCCTCTCTAATTCAGTCAACATTTATCGAGCATCTACTGTGTACTAGGCACTGTTCTGGCCCAGCCCATATATAACGAGCTGAATGAAGTAAATGAGTAAGGTAGATACCAACCAGAAATCTTCCATCTGGCACACTCTTACACCCCCCCCCCCCGTCACCCTCTACGCCCTATTAGATTTTAGTCTCTACAGTCTGAATTCACCAGTGGGTTTTTCTCTCTTTACACCTGGATCTTGCTCCTGCACCCGCCTTAGGTACAACCACAGCAAACAGATGGCTCTTTTTGCTGGTGGCTATAGTCCCATTCCCTGGCTGCAGTGCTGGGGCACGTAGTTGACGCTTGGAAATATGTGTGAAATGAGCTAGGAAATCAATGACAGAGCAAAGGCAGGCTCACATGCATGACCTCAGGGAATCCTCGCTGTGGCTACCCACTTTGCAGATAAGGAAACTGAAGCTCAGGGAGGCAGAGCTGATGCCACTGGGGTCCCACCGCAGCTAAGTAATGTGTGGCTGTGGGATGCAGCAGAGAAAGCTTGGGTAGCCGCCCACCCCCACCTCACAGGTACCGGAGACTTAGCAGAAGATGCCCTGATGATGTCGCCAGGTCGGTGCAAAGCAACTCAGAGGGCTCTGTCTCAGCACCCATCCGGACATGCTGTGCTGGCAGATTAGGAAAGTCTTGGCGCTGATGGGGAAGCTTCCGGCGCCCTGTCCCCAATTTTGGGAGCTCGGGCTCCCGGGATCCCGTTTCACTGGGGCCGGTAAGCTCCCGGTCTCGGAAGCCAGGGAAAGATCTCCGGAAACCCGGGAATCTCCGGCATCTGGGGTCCTCCCCGCACACCCACAGCCCGGAGGCTGCCCTGAAACCCTCAAAGGGCGTACTGGTGGGCCCTGGCTTTCTTGGGGGGCGGAGGAACCCCACAGCGTCCTGGTCCCCTCCCTCCCGGGTGCCAGGTCCCGGTTCCCAACCACAGCTCTCAGCCCGGAAGCTTACCTTGCAGAGGGGCTGGGGAGGGGATGCCCCGCCCTCTCCGGCCTGAGAGGCGGGAGGGGACAGGGGTGTCCAGACCCTTTGTTTGCTGTTGTGTGTGTGTATGTGTGTGTGCGCGGTTGTGAGACCCGCGGGGGTGTGGGTTCGTGCGCGCGCGTGCCCGGGGCCTTGACGGCCGCGGAGATGCTGGACTGCCTGGGCTGGAGGGGGAGGGGGAGGAGAGGGGGACTTCCCCCGCCCCCGCCCGCCCACTCGCGGGTTTGAAAGATGCAGGAGAGGGAGGGGAGACAGCGGGCGGGCGCTTTTGTCTGGATGGCCCCTCCTCTTCCCTGGACAGGGGAATCCCCCCATCTTGAGAACTTTAATCCATCCCCTCCAGCCCCCTTTCTCCGAACACGCTCTCGGGGGTAGTCTGGGAAAAAGCGCCTCTCACCCGAGGGGTCGGAGCGCCTCCTATCCCACCCACCCCCACCGAACGCCCTTTAATCGGAGATAATCCTGGCCCTGGGCTGCAACACGGCCTTTTATCCCAGTATCAAAACGAGGACTGGGATGCACGCAAGTGTGCCTCTGGGGTGGCCCAAGCTCGCAGTAATGGAGTCTTTAGAGCCCCGGCCGCGTAAGGGGGCTCGAGACCAAAGAGGAGGGGCTACGAACGATTCTAGAGTACCACCACGAGGAAAGCTTCCATCCGCACCTCCAAGATCCCCTTCCCGTCCCCCGGCGGCGCTGGGCTGGAGCACAGGCCTTTGACTAGACATTAGCGACACCCAGCGGCCACACGGGGAGACGTCACGGACAAGAGCCCGAGATCCCCAGACTGGAGTCGGGTGCCGGGGAATGGGGTGGGGGGTGGAGGTGGGGGTCCGAGTGATTTTAGAGGGGGCGTATGTGCGTGAATCTCCTCTTAGGAATGGCAGAGGATGGTGACGCGAGGGGGAGGCTGTGGCCCGAGCCAGGGAAACACTAGCGCCCAAGGCAGGACCACATCGTCCCCAACATCCAACCCCCCCAAGGGCAGGGCCATATCTCTCCTCCATTTAGACCTTCCCAGGGCAGGGTGCTGTACCCCTAGGATTGGGAAAATGCTCTGATCAGACACCCCTCCCAGGCGTGGGGTTAGGTCCTCTTCTCCGGGTGCCCGGGGAGAGGTCTTCCCGCTCAAGCCCGCCCCTGCAGTATGCTCGGGCTGACGTCACTGCGGCGTGATTGAAGGGGACAATCCCCGGCTTTAGTCTCGCCACCTGCCCCGCCCCTCGCGGCCGCCGCGAACGCCCACGGGGGGGGGGCAGCGGGAGATGAGGGGGGCTCGAAGTTGGAACGCCAGCCCGTATACCTCCAGCAGATGCCCCGCCGAGGTCCCGCGCCCCATGAGGCGGGGTCTTTGCGGGGACTCCCGGGGGCCGGAACACACGCGCCTGACCCTTTAAGACAAGCCGGGTCGCCACTGCCGCCACCGCGGTTACTAGGGATATAACGTCATGCGCGGGCGGGGAACGTGCGCGCCAGGGCGGAAGCGGAAGGGGCGGGGCTCCGCAGGCCGAGTCTCCAGCGCTGCCGCCGCCAGAGTCAGACCGGGAGCCGGAGCGGGCTGAGCCGCTGAGGCAAGATGGTGGACTATAGCGTGTGGGACCACATAGAGGTGTCTGACGATGAGGACGAGACGCACCCCAACATCGACACGGCCAGCCTCTTCCGCTGGCGGCACCAGGTAGAGTGCGCACGTCCATCCCCTGCCTCCCTCCCCTCCCCCCAGCGCTCGGGACTCCGCTCCAGAGTTCTGACCCCTAGTAGTGCCGGGGTCCCCGCCATTGACACCTGGGATTCCCAACGCACAGTCTGGACTTTCAGTATCGCTTGGGGTTCCTTGATTCAACTCCAGACCCCAGAACTGCCAGGGCGCCGAGTCCCTACCAGAGATCCTGGGCCTCCCCTCCGGTTTCTGCATGGAACTTCCACTTGACCCCTAGGGAACCTCTCTCCGAGTCTAAACTGCTAAGAGAAGCTTTGGGGGTACTCCTCAGTCCCCTCTGGGACCTTCCACTTATACGCAGAACTCTGCCTCAGAGTCTGGATCCTGATCCTATTCTGGGAGGCATTTCTGATCTTGGATATACCATCTGCCCCTCCCCAAATGCTCAATACTTTGAATTCATTCTGAGATCTTCTTTCCTAGTTCTTGACAAGGATTCCCGATCCGATCCAGAGATCCCACTCCTCCTCCCAACAGAACAAGGAACTGTGTTCTTCCCCGAGAGATTTCTGTTCCTGGCTTGGGAGTCCAACCCATAGCCAGGAGACCCCTTCCCTGGAAGGTACACGGGTGCTACACCAGGACCTTCAATCTCATTCAGGCCTGGAGTTTTGGAACCCATTTCCCCTCCAGACCAAACTTCCGGTTCCACTTGATGGAGCCTTCCTAATGCCAGCCACTCTCAGCGTCGCTTACTGTGGACCCCATTTCCCATTATACCAGGAAACCCTACCCCGCAGGGCTTCCGGCCCGCCTTTCCAGAGCCCCTACCCCTCCTTGGTATTGCAGGCCCAAGCACCACCCACCCCCAGCAGTTTCCTGTAGGAGCCTCTGGCAGCCTTGGAATGCCTTATACCAACTCCAGTCCAGCAGCCAAACCCACCCGGCCTTCCTCCTGACCCCAGCTCAGTCTGCTGCTCTCAGACACCCAGACTGTACCTGCTCTCACTAGAGAACCGCCCAATATGATTCCAAATTTACCACTCCTTCTTTTACTTATTTGCCCCCAAATCCAGATCCCAGAACCCTGTCTGGATGTCCTCCTGCCTCTCTCCCTGCCCAGCAGTGCTCACAGGCCAACGAAACAGCTCTCATAAGTCCTAGTAGTCCAACCTCTTGCTCCCGTAAATCCGAGCTCCTACACCAACGTACTGGTGTATACTCTCACACTGAGGATGATGGATCTCTCAGAATCTTCCGGTTAGGAATTCCTCACCCCACCCTTGCATAAGGCAACTCCCAGTCAGAACCTCCTAGAACAGCCTTTCCCCATTCCGTGGTGTCTTTTGTCCCTACATCTGGTCTCTAGTCCCATTTCCAATCCTTACCCTACCGCAGCAGTCTCTAGGGGAGTGTACCTGCCAGGCAAGCCACGGAGTAAGAAGAAAGTTCTAGCACTTCTATTTCTTGCTGTGTGTAACATTTTATTACGAAATGCTTAAGATCTGTGCAGAGCTCTAATAAGACTATTCTTGGGAACACCTACTTCTTTCACATAAAGAGGTTAATCTATACAGCTGTATTGGGAACATTTTGGTCCTGCTGGGTGGAAAGCCAGCGCCCCCTCTCCTGCAGAGGTCATCCTCCCCACCACGCCTTCCTCCCCCCTGGCACAGGACCTTTTCCCTTCCTGCTGAGGACCCTGGAGCTGTAGTGGAGCCTAGTGGGGGTGGGGAAGGGGAGATAAGCATCTCCAGCTGTGACAGGCCAGTTTGGGTTCTAATCCCAGCCCTACCGTTTACTGCTGTACTTTCCCTGCCCGGGGAGACCAACTTGAGAATGAAATGAGATTAGGCACGACAAGAACTTGGCTCAGAACCTGGGAGGGAGTAAGCATATGGGAGCGGGAGGTGGGATTAGTGAGAAGGTAGCCTGGCAGCCGGCACGCCTGGGGTCCAGTCCTGGGTCCGGAATCCAATCAGTTGGCTTACTGCGTGACCTCTGGCGGGTTGTTTGATCTCCGGGTCTCTCAGTTTCCCCCAGCTGGGACTACTAAGGGTATCTGCCTGAAAGGGTCTTTTGGTAGGAGGAGTTACTTTATTTATTTAACTTATGTGATGTCCTTGGGATAGACCTCATCTGGCTTGTGATAAACTCTCTGTAAACTTGAGCCGTTAGCATCGTTGTTATTCGGGTGATCCGTGCTCCTGGGAAAGAAAAATTCCAGAGGTATCCAGAAAGGGACAGGGGAGTTTCCCAGTCCCTGCCGTGCCCCGCGGCCCCCCTCCCCCGCCTCAGCTGCTGTTACTGGTTTCTTGTGACTCCTTTCATGGAACTGGATGGCAGCAAGGTTCTGGGAGCCTCAGGTTTTGTATCTGTAGGGCAGATAGGGTGCCCCCCCGCCCCCCGTCTGCCCGGCCCAGCCTGCTCCAGCCCCTCCCAGAGGTGTAAAGCCCCAGCTGGGCGAGCTGCTGCCCCCATCGGCTCTGAGAGGCCTTTATTTAGCTTCGGCCTCCCTGGCGGCCACTCAGAGGACACCGAGAAGAGCTCAGTGGTGGCCCAGCAGGAGTCAGCAGGATGGTAGGTTCCTGCTGCCACCTGAGGCCAGTGATGATGCCAGCCTCTTGGCGGCAGGGAGCCTCCCAGGCAACAAAGGCCCATCCCGGGAAGGGGAACGGGCAGGGCCCAGGGCTGCTCTCTCTGGTCCCTCCACAAGAAAAGGCCCTTCTCGGCCTTTATCCACATGGGCAAAGTGAGATTCGGGATTGACTGTAGTAGTCCTGTGGGGCGTGAGAGAAGGCTCCAGGTTTCCTGGTTCCCACCCACCGCCCGCCTGGCTCAGTGCTAGAACCTGGGGATGCGGCCTCCAAGAAGGCCCAGTAGTGAGTCGGGAGACCATTCTGGTGGCAGTGGCTGTGACGGCGGTAACAATGGAGCGTGTTCAGTACTGAGTACTGGGTTGCAAGCAGTTTCCTGGGACTAACTCCCGAGGCCCTGTTTCCCAAAGAGGAACCCCAAGGCTTGGAGAGTTTTAAGTGTCTTAGCTAAGGTCACGTTGCCAGTAAGTGGTGGAGCCGGGTAACTGGACTGTGCAATGCTGACCGCTCCCAGCTACTGAGCATTTACTCGGCTGGAAATCGAGCTAAACGCTTGAAGTACGTTTTCTTGTTTGAGGCCCAGAATGGCCCCCAGAGAGAGAGAGAAATTGTCCCCTTGGATGGTAGTGGCAGTCGCCAGCACGGGAAAGGGGCTTGCTGAGCATCCAGCACAGGTCTGGACTATCTTTGCTTCTCCTGGTGCCACCCTGTGAGTCCAGGGCTGTTGTCGCCTTTGACAGCTGAGGAAACGGAGGTGCCTAGAGGTTATGGGATTGACCCAGGGACACCTGGCCTTTACTCTGTGGCTGTGGGTTATGACCCCACATTCGGGGCCCTGCACCTGTCGTCCAGCATCTTATCATGTTATCTGGGGATCATGAAGGGGCCTTGGGGGCACAATGATGTGGCATAGGGGCACTTGGACAAGGTTCTGTCGAAGCTGAGACCTGGGGGCAGAGTAAGTGGAGCAAAGGGAAGAGAGTTGCAGGTGGAAGGAACAGCCTGTGCAGAGGCCCCGAGTCAAGAGCAAGCTGGGGCATTTGGGGAACCATGAGGGCCAGCATCTGCCTGAGACCCAGAGTTGGGAGAGGGGAGTGGGACCCAGGCCCCCGTGGGGCCTTGGTGCTATCTGAACAGCTTGGGGCAAGGGTCAGGGTTCCTGTCTGAACCCAGGCACTCTAGGTAGGGGTGGCAGGGAGGGCTGCAGACAGATGTGTGTATTTCAGAGCCTGGCAGCTTCAGGGAACAGTGCTGGAAGGTAGGGGCGCCTCTCAGGGCTCAGGCAGTGGTTCAAGATTGAGCAGGTACTGCTGAGAGCTAGGGGGGCGGGGGAGGTGGAGCCAAGCTGGCCTGGGGACCAGACGGGGCATGCCATGTGACATGGGGTCCGCTGGGGACCTGAGCGAGAGGGGGAATGAAAAGGGACCATCTGAGCTTGGGGAACAGCCGAAGAGGCGGTCTGGGGAGCAACAGCTGGGGAAGGGGTACAGGAGGCTGGTGGTCCCCGAGCTAAGGCTGAAGGAGGTGTGCCGGCCTGGAGACAGAGTGGAAGGGGTCCTGGCAGCAGTCCAGCAGCAGTGCCCTGAGGGGAGCGAATTGGAGAGACATCTAGAAGTGGAAGTAGTCAGGACTGGGTAGCGGAGGGGGAGGGAAGGACAGGGCCAGTGAGCAGGCCTCCGCTGGCGGCAGAGATGGCTGGAGGAGGTTGCTGGGCAAGGAGGGGCACCCGAGTGTCCCTGAGGGCAGCTCTACAGAGGAGGGGGAGCCTGAGACGCCCATCCAGTATTTCATCACTTTATTCATCCAACAAATGTTTCCCATGTGTGCGGTGTGTGTGAGACACAAGAGTGAACAGAACCCCGCCTCCATGGAGCCAGTATCCTCGGAGCGGGACAGTGTCGATAACACAGTAAATAATTATCACCAGGCATTAGCAGGTAATGAGTGCTGAGGAGGAAGGTGACACAGGGCAAGAGTAAGGGGAGGTTGCCATCTTTAGCAGGGTGGTCAGGGGAGGGCCTCATCTGTAAAGTGACCTTTGAGCCAAGATGGTAAGGATGTGAGGGAGTAAGTGGTATTGGGGGGTGGAATCTGAACAGAGAGCTTTCCAGGCTGAGGAAACAGCCAGTGCAAAGGCCCTGAGGTTGGAAGTGGGTTGGAGAAAAGGTGAGGTAGGCAGTGTGACTGAGGGGAGGGGAAGACCCTCCAGAGCCTTGTGGGTGGGTCATGGATAGGACTTGGACTTTTGCGGAGTGTGGTAGATGGCACAGAGCGTTCCTGGGAGGGGGGTACGACACACAGACTCAGTTGTGTGTAGGTGTACTGGTGGGCGTGGAAGCTGGCCATCTGGGCCACAGAGGGTGGCGCATGCATTCCCTGGGCCATCCCAGGTGCAGTGGGTAGAGCCCTGGGTGGGGTGGTGTTGAGGTCCAGGGACTGGCCCTTCCCCCCAGTGACGGCTGTGTGTCTACCCCCAGGCCCGAGTGGAGCGCATGGAGCAGTTCCAGAAGGAGAAGGAGGAGCTGGACAGGGGCTGCCGCGAGTGCCGGCGCAAGGTGGCCGAGTGCCAGCGGAAGCTGAAGGAGCTGGAGGTGGCCGAGGGCGAGGGCAGCAAAGTGGAACTCGAGCGGCTGCAGGCCGAGGCTCAGCAGCTGCGTAAGGAGGAGCGGAGCTGGGAGCAGAAGCTAGAGGAGATGCGCAAGAAGGAGAAGAACATGCCCTGGAACGTGGACACGCTCAGCAAGGACGGCTTCAGCAAGGTGGGGGGGGGGGGCGGGGTGCTGCACGCTCGTCAGGGGTAGGTGGTGGGCGGCAGGTCAAGGTGGGCACCGGCTGGCGGGGGTGGAGGGACAGGTGGGGGGGGCTGGGCGGTGAAGCACCCCACTGGTACCGCCCCTCTGATCTGCCCGAAGGCCCTAGTCCGAGGCCACACCTGCCACACCCTCGCTCCCGCCACACTGACGCTCCTGGCACCGGCACCGCCTCCGCCATGGAAGGGATGGGCGCTGCGGCCTCGGCCCGCCCGGCCCCGCTGGAGGCGCCCTGCGGCCTCGCCCCAGCCCACTCCCCCTCTCGCCCCACCACAGAGCATGGTCAATACCAAGCCAGAGCCGGCGGAGGAGGAGTCGGAGGAGGTGAGGGAGCAGAAACACAAAACCTTCGTGGAGAAGTACGAGAAACAGATCAAGCACTTTGGTGAGTTGGGCGCGGGGTGGAGGGGGCCCGCTGCTGCCGGGGCGTGGGGTGCACGTGGCAGGGCCCGGCCCTCTGCGTCCGGGGCCCTTCAGCACCTTGCCGACGCCTTCCCGTAGGTATGCTCCGCCGCTGGGATGACAGCCAGAAGTACCTGTCGGACAATGTCCACCTGGTGTGCGAGGAGACGGCCAACTACCTGGTCATCTGGTGCATTGACCTGGAGGTGGAGGAGGTGAGCGGAGGCTGCCCCGGGGCTGGGGAGGAGCCGTTGTCCCGAGACTTCCAGGACAACAGCTGACAAGGTGCGTCTGTTCCCTCTCGCAGAAATGCGCGCTCATGGAGCAGGTGGCGCACCAGACGATCGTCATGCAGTTCATCCTGGAGCTGGCCAAGAGCCTGAAGGTGGATCCCCGGGCCTGCTTCCGGCAGTTCTTCACTAAGATCAAGGTAGCGTCCCCAGGAGCCGGGCTGGGGTGTGGCTCTCTGTGGCGCACCAGCGTTGGTCTGCAGCAGGGGTGTCCGCGCGTCCACTCGGACTCCCGGCCGCGGGATCGGAGCCTGCCGTAGCAGGGGAGGGCAGAGGCTTGGAGGGGCCGGTGGCCGGCTCCCAGATAGTTTGAAAGACAGGGGTGAGGGACGGAGTTGAGGACGCCTCAGGGCTCCTCAGCTGAGCGCCTGGAAGAACAGGGCAGCCCATGCTGGGGCTGGGGGCACTGAGGCCAGGGCAGCCCATGCGGAGTGGTCCAGAGCACGAGCGAGCCGTGTTGAGTTTGAGGTGCAGGTAGGCAGGTGGTTGGTAGCGCAGAGATGGCAGAGCCGGCAAGGAGACTGCGTGGGCCTGCGCGGGCCGATCGGGTACGGCCCCGTGAACAGCTCTCGGCCCCCGACCCTGCAGACCGCCGACCGCCAGTACATGGAGGGCTTCAACGATGAACTTGAGGCCTTCAAGGAGCGCGTGCGGGGCCGCGCCAAGCTGCGCATCGAGAAGGCCATGAAGGAGTATGAGGAGGAGGAGCGCAAGAAGCGCCTGGGCCCCGGCGGCCTGGACCCCGTTGAAGTCTATGAGTCTCTCCCTGAGGTGTGGCTCCCCTGTCCCCAGGTGGGGGGTTGGGGGGGCAGCGGGGAGGACCCCTGGGGACCTAGGCCCTGACCCCCAGCCCTTCGGCACCTGCAGGAACTCCAGAAATGCTTTGACGTGAAGGATGTGCAGATGCTCCAAGATGCAATCAGCAAGATGGACCCCACCGTGAGTAGCAGCGCCCCAGGGCCACACTCAAGCCCCGCTCCCGGCTGCCATGGGAGAGCCTGTCACCCTGTGGCCCGCACAGGAGGCAGCCAGGCTTCCTTTCACACACGTCTACTGTGTGACCACCCCCAGAGGTGAACACGGCATTTTCCGCATGTCCCCTGCCGCCGAGTGTTACCCCCCTGTGGGCCATTTACGAGCCTAGTGGTTGCCCCACCTTCATCCAAGGAACGGGCGTTCCTCCCCAGCCTGGGTTACCTCATGAAACCACAGTTTCTTTGGAGACTGACCTGGAGAATGCTTGGGGGCGCTGAGCACGTGGTACACGTCGGCTGTCACTGTATGTGCCCGGCGTGGGGCTTGAACTCATGACCCCAGATCAAGAGTCAATGTGCTCTACTGATGGAGCCAGCCAGGTGCCCCCAGCTGCTGCTGCTTTTGGGAGCTGGTGGACGGGACTCTGTATCTTCACAGATCTCGGTTTGACCCCTTGCCTGCTGCTTGCCTCACTGGGTTGGCCACACTAGTTTTCCCATCTGTGAAATGGGTCTGCTTGCAGGACCTGGCCCAGGATTTCTAGAAACTTCCATGAAAAAGGATCTCTAGACCAAGGGTTTTGATCTATGGTTCACAAGCTCCATGTCTGTCTGTAAAAGTAAAGTTTTTTGGAACACAGATCTCATTCTGGACGTACACTGTTTAAATTTGAGCTAATGTTAAGTGAAATGGAAAGGTCTGTTCCTCACCGGCACTGGCTCTGGCTGAAGGACTTGGCAGCCACACGTGCAGATTGCAGACCATTCCCATCATTGCAGAATCCCCTAGACAGCTCTGGTCTAGAATAAGCAGTGAGCAGGCTGAAAGATGTGCAGGGGGTAGGGGGGCGGGGAGGGTGGGTAGGCAGCCCGGCCTCACTCGCCACCCTTCTCCCCACAGGATGCGAAGTACCACATGCAGCGCTGCATTGACTCCGGCCTCTGGGTCCCCAACTCCAAGTCAAGCGAGGCCAAGGATGGGGAGGAGGCAGGCCCCGGGGACCCCTTGCTGGAAGCCAGCCCCAAGCCAGGCGACAAGAAGGATGTCAGCGCCTAACTCGCCGCAGCTGCTGCCCACCTGCCTGCAGGCCCCTGTGTGCCCCTCTTCAGAAAACAGAAATAGATGCCGTCTCCCCAGCTCCTGGCTTCCTCCACTTTCGCGCTCCTGCCCAGCCTGGGGCCGGGAGAGGGCCTGTCCCCGCCCCCACTGCCCCCACCTCCAGTGCTCATCCAAGTCTCTGCTTTGAGTCAAGGGGCTTCACTGCCTGCAGGACGCTACCCCCTCCCCCATCAGCATTATGCCAAAGGCCTAGGGGTCCAGGGAGGGGTGGAGGTCGCTAGGCTGGTTCCTGGGGTGGGGGGTGGGGTCTCCAGCCCAGAGGCCTGCTCCAGTCACTATGGGCTCTGTTTTCACTGTTCATCTGCTGTCGGAGTCTTCTATATGGTAAACAGCAATGATCTTCCAATAAAGGATTTCAGATGCTCAGGGGGGCGTCTCGAGGGCTGTTGACACAGCTCTTCTCGTGGAGTGGGAGGGAAACCCAGTGAGTGTTGGAGGCCTGGCCTGTGGTGCCTCAGGCTTTATCCTCCAGCCATCTGGGCAGCTCCCTCTGTTCGGATTCCAGGCTCTTGCCCATGCTGTTCCACTGCCTACAACATTCTTCCCCAGGATTCCTTTACCTTGGAGTTCTCAGCCCCACCCCCCACTCTCTGGCTTGGCCCCCAGGCCCCCTGCCCCATTCAGGAGCATTGGCCCATCTCTGACCACTACCCTTTGTATCCATGGCCTCCAGTTGGGTCCAGATCCCATCTCCTCTGGCCTGCAGCCCACCTCAGCCACTTCCACTATCCACCCCCCCAACCCCAGTCCACAGCAGACCCCAACAGCAGTGGCCAGAGGGGAGCCAGGAACATCCCTCCCTGAGAGCAGAAGCCTGGAGTCCTCTCTGCAGCGCTCTCTGCCCCAGTCTCTTCCTGTCCCCGCTCCGCTCGCCCCCTCCCCTGCTCCCTCCTTGCAGGGCCTGAGCACTTTAAATTTCTCTATCAGTGTGACCTTGGGCAAATACCTCCCCCTCTGCCCAATGAGTAATGTTAGTGCCTTTCTCCTGGGGACTTAGTGCTAAAATGAGATCATGCCACAGGCAAGCAGGGCGCCTGGCACTTCAATTCTCAAAATGTGGGCCTTGGCGTGTGCCTGTCCCTCTCCCCGGATACCCTTCCCTGCACCCCTCGTGAGGCTCCTTTAAAAAGTAATGAAATATTTGGGCCACATGAAAGGCCTTAAAGAATAGTACAATGAACAAGGACACCATTTTAGGATGAAGCCAAGCAGGGAGGCCCTCTGCCTGCCCCTTCCAGGGGGTTACACCCCTGGCAGCTGCTTACACCTCGGACCAGAGCTCCGTGCCACTTCCTCCCCAGGGCCCTCCTTGGCCCACCTGAGTTGCCCCTCGCGTGCAGTCAGGCGGCTTGTCTCACCTGCCATGTGCCAAGCTTTGCCGGCCTGTGTGCTGTCCTCTCCCTTGAGCTGTGGCCCTGAGATACAGCCCCCTGGATGGATCCGGCCTCAGTGGGCGCTCAGTAAACCTCTGTCCGCTAAAGCGAAGAGCCCGTAGATGCTGTTGTGTGCAAGCTGATTGCCACCAGGGGGCAATGGTGAGCTGTAGACCCTGCGGGCATCCCCTAAAGCTTTTAAATGGTGGGCATGGCGCCGATCTGGAGGGCTTGGGGAGGAGGAAGGCATTCCTAAGGCCCTGGGGAAACCTCGGCCATCCAGGATAGGCGACTTCATTATTTACTGTGAAAACTTTCAAAGATGGAATCCATATTATTGGTTTTTCCTTTTGCCTCAGGCTCTAACTCAGCACTGTTAATGAATCTCTACTTAAAATTTCAGTATTTTGTTCATGGGTGTTCTTTTGTTCACATTAATTGTGCTTTTTAAAAAATACTTCATTAAAGTATTTATCTTGGTTACTGAGGTTTTGGGCGCCCTCTTTACTTTTCATGCCTCACCTCCTGCACCATAGTGTCGGCTCTCTTAAGACTGGATTTTAAAACATCAAATGCTATCAAGAGACGCACAGGGGGACACCTGGGTGGCTCAGTTGGTTAAGCGGCTGCCTTCAGCTCAGGTCATGATTCCAGGGTCCTGGGATCAAGCCCCACATCAGGCTCCCTGCTTAGGGGAGAGTCTGCTTCTCTCTCTCCCACTGCCTGCTGCTCTGCTTATTTCTGCTCTCTATCTGTCAAATAAATAAATAAAGTCTTAAACAAACAAACAAAAGAGACACAGGAACTAGCTCGGTCTGTCTGCCCTCCCCCCAGGTGGTTCCCCGCCCCCAGTGACGGGTGCCTATGGGAACCAACTGTCCGTGCTTTCTCGTGACTCTTTCCAAGATTTCTTTTTGCAAAATTGAATGCATTTTGTTCTTTAATTGAATGTGTTCTTATCCCCTCTCCTCTTCTTTGCCTGAAACATAGCATGTTTCACTGTCTGAAATGCATCTTGCTTTTTTGACAGAACAGTATGACCTGCAGACCCGCCTTTATCAGTCCATTACGACTTCCTCATTCTTTCTCCCTGCGTGGAAACCTACAGGGTGTGCCTTTCTTGGGGTTGGTTTCATTCAAGGCTTTCCAGTCTCTCTCTTTTTACAAGCAAGAAATATACTTGTGTACCGTTTCCTGTAAGCACAGGCATCCTACCTATAGGAAAAATTCCCAGAAGCAGGATTGCTGGGTCTTAAGCGAGAGAAACAGAGTTCAACTCAAAAGGGTTTCACAGAACAAACTGTGATGAAGGGATTATGTCAGGGATGTCAGCAGGGTTGCAGAACCAACAAATTCATATCAAGTGTATTTGTTTTCTATAGCTGGTGTAACATAACTGCAAATTTAGCGTCTTCAACACAAACTTACTGTCTTCCAGTTCTGCTGCTGAGAAGCCTGACACGAGTCTCACTTGGTTAAAATCAGGACACGGGCAGAGCTGCAATCCTTCCGGAAGCTCCAAGTAGGATCCATTTCCTTGCCTTGCCCAGCTTCTAGAAGCTGCTTCCATTCCTTGGCTCACGGCCCTTCCTCTATCTACAAAGATGGTAAAGATAAGTCAGGGGGAGCCTGGGTGGCTCAGTGGGTTGGGCCCTCTGCCTTCAGCTCAGGTCATGATCCCAGGGTCCTGGGATGAGCCCCATTGGGCTCTCTGCTCGGCGGGGAGCCTGCTTCCCTTCCTTTCTCTCTGCCTGCCTCTCTGCCTACTTATGATCTCTGTCAAATAAATAATAAAATCTTAAAAAAAAAGATAAGTCAGGCCCTCATATCATATCATTCTGATTTCTTTTTCTGCCTCCCCCTTCCACTTTTTTTTAAAGTTAAGATTTTAAATTTTATTTATTTGAGATAGAGTGGAAAGAGGGACAGTGGGAAAGGAACAGAGAGAATCTGAAGCAGACTCCATGCTTAGTGCAGGCCTGACTCGGGCTGGATCTCACCGACAGTGAGATCTCGACCTGAGCCAAGACTAAGAGTCAGTCACCCAACCGATTGAGCCACCCAGGTGTCCTCCCCACCCCCCACCCCCAACCCCACCTCCTCCACCTATAAGGATCCTTGTGATTACCTTGAGTCCAACAGGATAATCTTCTTACCTGAAGGCCATCTGATTAGCATTTTCAATTTCCATCTGCAATTTTGCTTATTTATTTATTTATGTTTAAAGATTTTATTTATGTTATTTGACAGGCAGAGATTACAAGTAGGCAGAGAGGCAGGCAGAGAGAGAGAGGAGGAAGCAGGCTCCCCACTGAGCAGAGAGCCCGATGTGGGGCTCGATCCCAGGACCCTGGGATCATGACCTGAGCTGAAGGCCCAACCCACTGAGCCACCCAGGCACCCTTACTTATTTATTTTTAAAAATAATTTATTTATTTATTTGTCAGAGAGAAAGAGAACATGAGCATGGGAAGGGGCAGAGGGAGAAGCAGGCTCCCTGATGACCAAACAGCCTGATGTGGGACTCGATCCCACGACCCTGGGATCATGGCCTGAGAGGAAGGCAGCTGCTTAACTGACTGATCCGCCCAGGCATCCCTCCATCTACAATTTTTTTTTAAAAAGGATTTTATTTATTTATTTGACATAGAAAGAGAGAGAGAGAGAGAGAAAGAGAGCACAAGCAGGGGGAACGGCAGGCAGGTAGGCAGGCAGGCAGAGGGAGAGGGAGAAGCAGTCTCCCTGCCGGGCAGGGAGCCCAATGTGGGGCTGGATCCCAGGACCCTGGGATCATGACCAGAGCCTAAAGCAGCCACTTAACTGACTGAGCCACCCAGGCGCTCCTCCATCTGCAAATTTAATTCTCCCTTTTTATGCTTCTCCCTAACGAAGCATAACCTATTCACAGATTCCAGGGATTAATTAGTTCCTAATGGGCTTTTTGGGGGGTCTGTTACTCTGCCTGCCACAGGGAGGCACCACATCCACGGCTAAGGTGCAGGGGCAGGAAACAGAATTAGCAGAACTCATTGAGATCTGTAGCCACAAGGAAGGCACTCCTTGCAGAACATGTGGTCACAGAGGTACAATCACTGCCCAAACTGTGCCCAGCAGGGAGGGAGCAGGGGACTAGATATCACTCCATGGTTCTCCCACTTCTGGTCTCTGGCCAGGCTTCCCCATTGGCAGAACGCACCCGAAGCTGGGTGCAGCACTTTGATTACTTCTGGCCACAAGAGGAAGCCCTCAATATCATAGGCAACAAATACCTAGACAACGACAAATAGCCTAGAACAAGTTACTCCAGCCCCCGAGACGCCTTACTTGGCTAACTTCTTTCCTCCCTACCACTTAGCACCTTCCAACATATCATAAAACCCACTTACTAGTATTTATATCGTTTACATCCATTCCCCCGAGGCAGGGATTCCTGTGTTTTGTTCATGGCTAAACCCTCAGATCCTAGAGCACAGCACACAGTAGGCACTCCATAAGTGTGTGTTTTTAAATTGTGGTGAAATGTACTTGCCATGAAATTAACCATTTTGGGATGTGCCATTCAGTGGCTTTAACTACAGGAAACTGTTGCCGTTAAACACTTAATCCCCCATTCATAAAATATCTGTAATTTTGTGGGATGCCTGGGTGGCTCAGTCAGTTAAGTGTCTGCCTTCAGCCCAGGTCATGATTCCCCGGGGTTTGGGGATCAAGTCCCGCATCAGCTCTCTGCTCAGCGGGGAGCCTGCTTCTCCCTCTACCTCTGCCTGCTGCTCTACCCACTTGTGCTCTCTCTGTCTGGCAAATGAATAAATGAAGTCTTTTTAAAGAATCTGTAATTTTGTGACTGGCTTATTTCAACTAGCATAACGTTTTCAAGGTTCATCCGTGGTGTAGCATGTACCAATTTCATTCCATTTTACAGTTGAATCATTTTGCATCATAGGATACAATTTCTTTGCATATACAACCCCGATGTGGAATTGCTGGGTTACATGGTAATTCTACACTTAACTTTAGGAACCACCAAACCATAAACATATACTGAATTCAGTAATTCAATGTCAGGGACCCAGAAGCAGAGTAAGAACTTGTCCTCAAAATCCTTTTCTGCCTTTTCAATTCAGAACCATGTGAGTGAATTACTTACTTAAAATAAGCAATTCTTTAGGGACGCCTGGGTGGCTCAGTTGGTTAAGCAGCTGCCTTCAGCTCAGGTCATGATCCCAGGGTCCTGGGATCGAGTTCCGCATCTGGCCCCTTGCTCAGCAGGGAGCCTGCTTTTCCCTCTGCCTCTGCCTGCCTCTCTGTCTGCCTGTGCTCACTCGCTCTCTCTCCCTCTGTCTCTGACAAATAAATAAATAAAATCTTTAATAATAAAAAAAAGCAATTCTTTAAAAAAAGAATGACGATGTAAGAACATTTCTTGGCACCACTTGGAAACCACATAACTGTCCATCCATGGAAGAAGAGACAGATAAACTGTAGCGTACTTAAAAAAATTTTTTTAAACGTATTTATTTATTAGAGAGAGAGAGAGGGAGAGGGAGACAGAGCATGTGCGGGAGAGGAGCAGAGAAAGAGGGAGAAGCAGACTCCCCACTGAACAGGGAGCCCAACTGGGGATTCGATCCCAGGACTCTGGGATCATGACCTGAGCTGAAGGCAGATGCTTAACTGACTGAGCCACGCAGGTGCCCCCAACACAATGTTTTCCAGGTTCATCCAAGTTGTGGCATGTGTCAGAGCTTCCTTTCTTGTAATGACCAAAAAGTCCCCCGTATGGCTAGACCACATTTTGTTTATCCATTCATTGATTGATGGACACCTGAGTGGTTTCTGCCTGTCACCAAGCCAATGTTTTCATGTATTTCCAACCCCTCGATGAGTGCCTGGGATATATCCTAATCAAACAATTCTGCAAAATAGATCTATACACAGGGGAAAGGAAAGATCACCAAAAACTATCATTAATTGAAAAAGGTAACGGCCCTCACTCTGTACTCAGATTACAAGATCTCACGTGTACTACCCTGTTTGAGGTTCCTGACATGTCTCAGAGTTTGTGACTCCAATTAGCCCCATTCTGCAGAGTAGGAGATGGGCATGAGCAGTTAAATGTGTGCCCAGGATCCCACAGTGGCTGAGCTGGGATACAAACCCAGACTTTCTGGTTCCAGCCTTTGTGTGTGTAACTCCTGTTTCCTCCCAAGACCAGCAAGGAATGCCCAGTTTAGGGCTGCTCGTGGGAATTTCCTGGAGGCATGTATTCACATATGTACCCAACAGGGTATGGCACTTCCTTGGAAGGATTCCCAGGAAACTGACCAGCCTCATGGCTGTTTGGGGGGAAGGGGCTGACTGTTCCACGAACCCTCCAATTCAAAAGAACACAAAGGGGTTTTGTTTTTAATTTACCGACTGGACTCTTGGCTTTTGCCCGGGCTGGAGGGAGCTCTGGGAGGCCCCTCCCTGCAGGGTCAGGGGAATCCCCCAATTCTAGCTTCCTCCTAAAAACCCACGAGGGACGGGTGACCAATTGTTCTATTTTGCTCAGGACTGTCCCAGTTACAACCCCGAAAGTCCCTTGTGGTAATCTCCCTCAATCCTGGGCAAACCCTGATGGTTGGTGGGGTGATCCCGAGTGCCCCTGCTGGTCCTGGAAACTGTCTGTCATGCAGGAGTTTGCAAAGGAGGCCTTGGGCCCTGGGGGCAGGACACTAGCCTTGCCCGCAGTCTCTGTAGTCTCCTTTTTCTTCCGCTGTCAGGTGGGTGTGCTAGTCCCACTTTAAGAGAAACTGAAAGAGCTTGGTGAATTCTAAGCACATGCAGTCTGGGACAGTGTGAGCCGGAATTATCTTCTTATTACTGGGGTTATTAGCATCATTATTATTATCAGTCATCATAGCCACCTGTCACTTCCTGTCCCCCTGGGATGCTGGACACCCAGTGCCAGGCTCAGCCCGTGTTCTGTGGAGGCTGCCTCACTTCACCCAGCTGCCTGTTGAAGAATCTGGCAACTTCGACTTCCTGCTGCTGTGCTCTCAGGGGCAGAGAGGAAGCTGAGGCCGGAAGGCCATGGTCAGGCTTTTCCACAGCAAGCAGGACAGCTGCTCAAGCCCAGAGGGCTCCCTCAATCATTCACCACCACCACCCCACCATCTTTAAGGCATCTCCTGGGTGCCAGGCATAATTCCAGATGCCGAGCATATAGTGGAGAACCACACAGACCCCTCCCTTGTGGAGCTGACATTTTAAAGTGGAAGACAGGCATTAAAATCAGTGCTCACAGAAACTTCCAGTGAAATGTCATAAGGACTGCAGAGAAAAATACAGCAGGGGAAGAGACAGAAAAATGAGATTGTTGATTTAGATCAAGGAGCTTCTGGGAAGGGCTGAGGGTTTATTTCTTGGCCTGGGTAGTGGGTTTATTACTGTTCTTTAAAACTGGGCCCACAGGTGAAGCCTGGGAAATCTTTCTTTAGTGCATTATAAAGGAAAACTTTCTCTACTTGCAGCACTTCTGATCCCCAGTATGTGGGTTTTCCGCACCAGACAACTCTCCAATTTTCTGTAGACACCCGCTGGGAGGAACTGAATCAGATACCAAAGGTGGGAATGACTTAAAAGGTTTCTTTGCTCGGACAGGACCAAGCAGGCTGAAGATAGGCTCAGGCCTGGGTCGAAGGCTGGTCGAGAAGAGAGCTCAAATGAGTGAGGTCAAGGAGGGCGTCTTTGTCACCTCTCTGTGCCTCAGTTTCTTGCTCGGAGAAATGGGGACAACACAAAGAGGACTGCTGCCTTGATCAAATGAGATACTGCATGAGAACACTCAGCGCATAGCCTTCTCGGTAAATGACAGCGACTTGCCGCTGTGTGTTGGTTAGAACTCCGGTCAGGGGGGACTTCCAAGCTGCTACTTTGACAGCCTCCGCGGACCGGGCTGGAGGTGATTCCGCGGAGGAACTGAATAGGCGGGCCGGAGACGCCGCCCGGGCGTGCGTGAGGGGTGTCTCCGTCCAGCCAGGTGCAGCTGGCCCCGCGGAGACGAGGGAAGCGAGGCAGGATGGAATGGAGTCACACTGCACAGGCCTGGAAGACGGAAGGGCGGCTGGCTGCAGCCTTGATCGCCAAAATGAGGACAAGAAGTTTACGCCAGTTCCGAAAGCCTCACTAGGGCCAACAGCCGGCGGAGGAAATCGATATCGCGACGCCGCTTGAACGCCTGCACTGTCTAACCTCGCACACCAGCCAGCGCTTCCGCATCTCCGCCCGCTCCCCTCCAGCAGCCAATCACTGACGCCATGGTGCCATCCCAGCCAATCGCGGTTGAGGGTAAAAAAAAGGGTGAAGGTGAGGGCCAATAGAAGCGCCGCCATTGCAACGAAAAGACCAATGGCTACGTGCGACGGGTCACAACAGCAGCCAATGAATATGCCCATTTCAGGCGGCCAATGGGAGGCGGCGTCTCGGCGGCGATTTGGCGGTGGCTGCCCGCAGAGCGGGGCGGGGTCCCGGGTTCGAGCCGGAGTCCGGGGGGAAAGGGTGAGCCTGGAACCTCCGGGAGGTCCCCTGGAGGGCCGCGGCCGGCGGGAGGCGCGGCGGGAGGCGCGGCGGGAGGCTGCGCGTGGCGGAGGGTGGACGGAAACACCCGCTGCCTCGTGACCCGTCGATGCCTGGTGGGTGCGCATCGCGGCTCCTGCCCCAGCCGGCGAGGTTTTGGGGAGGGGGGTGTTGGGGGGCGGTGCGGGTCTCCTGGGCGCAGACGTCACTCCTACCGCATCTGCAAAGCTGGTCTGCACTCAGTGGGGACGAGGACGAAGGAAATGGGCACCCCCCGAAACTCCACCCGTATTTTCTCAAACGTTAACATATAGTACTAGCGAACATTTATCGAGTACGGACCGCACACCGAGCCCTGAGCTGAGCGCTTCCCCTCCCGCATCTCACTGAATCCTCCCCGCACCGCTTTGGGGGAAAGACTGCTCTGTGCCCCTTTTCCAGGCGAGGAAACGGGCTCAGAGAGGAGCTTGATTCCTGAGGAATCTGACATTGTGCTACGACGACACTCTCTTCTTCCCGTCACTGTTTATCTTAAACTGGAGGACTTGGCGGCCCGACCCTGGGCCTGGCTCTCGAGGAGTCCCCCAGCTGGACTGAGGGGCGACTGGAAACACAACCCCTCCTAGGCTCAGGGGAGTCGGCAGGGCCTGGGGTCACTCCTGCGGGTAGGTGTGGGACGCATGAATCTTGGCCTCCTAGAGAGAGATGATCAGGACGATGAAATCATCAATAATGATTTTATTTTTGTTTTTGTCATATTTTGTTATTTTTTCATGCCTGCATTAAGGGCTAGGTGCTGTGGGGATGTCACACCCTTCTTTTCATGGCAATGCTTTCCGCATCTTCATTTTCCGATGGGAAAACTGAGGCCCGATGTGGCTAAGTGACTTGCCTGAGTTGACACGGAGAGAGCCAAGATTCGTCCCCCGGTCTGTCTGACCTGACTGCCTGGTAATTCGGGGAAGGGGGGTGCAAAGCAGGTTTTTATATTGATGCAAGTTTGTCCAATAAAGGGGTTCATTGTTCATGGAAGATCTAACAGTTGTGGACGTGTACCCCAACTCCATCAAACAGATGTAGAAACAGGCTCAGGGAGGGGAATTGGATGCCTAAAGTCACACAGTGAGGGGGTTCTAGAATTTTCCCCTCAGGCCTAATGTTTGGAGGCTGATGGCCTATCTCTTTCTAGCCAAGCCAGCTCTCAAAAGCATGTCTCTGTGCCACTGGGGTGCCACCACCAGGGACAGCAGGCCTGATGGCAATGGAGCTCAGCCCATGGCCACCAGGGGAGGCCTGAAGGTCCTTCTGCACTGGGCTGGCCCTGGCGGCGGGGACCCCTGGGTCACCTTCAGCGAGGCCACACTGACCGCAGAGGAGGTCTGCATCCACATTGCACAAAAAGTCGGTGAGTCTGGGGCATCAGCCCTGTGGCAGGGGTGGAGGTGCTCAAGGTAGCTGGGCCCATCCGTCTGTCCATCTGTCTGCCTGTCTGCCCGTTCATTCAACAGACATTGAGTGAGCAACTACATTGTGCAGCCCCAAATCACTGTCTTTTTAGAGCTGATATTCCAATAGGAAAATCAGCAAGAAACACAATGAATAAGAAAACTGTGTGGAAGGGGCCCCTGGATGGCTCAGTCAGTTAAGCGCCTGCCTTTGGCTCAGCTTACAATCTTGGGGTCCTGAGATCAAGCCCTGCACCAGGCTCCCTGCTAGGGAGAAGTCAGCTTCTCCCTCTCCCTCCACCCACCCCAATTATGCTCATTTGCTCTCTCTCTCTCTCAAAGAAATAAATAAAATCTTTAAAAAAAAAAAAAAAAAACAACTGTGGGAGAACAGAGGTAGATGATGGAGAAAAATTAAAAATTCAGAAATTCAGGAGAGGAAGAGGAGTGCCTGGCTGGCTCGCTTGGCAGGGTATGTGACTCTTTTTTTTTTTTTTTTTTTTGAGATTTTATTTGTTTATTTGACACAGATCACAAGTAGGCAGAGAGGCAGGCAGAGAGAGAGGAGGAAGCAGGCTCCCCGCCAAGCAGAGAGCCTGATGTGGGGCTCGATCCCAGGACCCTGGGACCATGACCTGAGCCGAAGGCAGAGGCTTTAACCCACTGAGCCACCCAGGTACCCCGTGAGTGTGTTACTCTTGACTGCAAGTGAGGTTGGAGCCACAGAGGACTAGGCGCAAAGGAGGGGCGTGACTGGACTCAGGCGTCACAGGGGCTCTCTGGCTGCTGTGTGGGGAAGAGACTGTGGCAGGTGAGGGTGGGAGCCAGGAGACCAGGGTGGCCGTGACCTCCAGGTAGGAGATAAGGGGGAGGGGTCAGCCAGGGCCAGATTTTACAGTGCCTTAAATGCCAGAGAGAGACGTTGAGAGTTTACACTTTCTCCTGAGAGCAGGAAGGAACTGCGGAATGCCTGAGAGAGCCCATAGCAGAGGCACCAGAAGTATCCTGTCTTCCTCCTGAGGAGGAGAAGATCTGTCCAGTTGGACCTTGCTTATATGTCCCTTCCTCCAGGAAGTCCTCTCTGATGCCCTTTGCCACAACCAGATGGGGGCCTCATGGTGGATTTCTGCCACGCCTTGTACTTTCCCATGGTGGCTGATCCTTCATGAGCTCCGACGGGTGTGCTGGGTGGTGAGAAACATGCCCAGCACAAGAAACAGCGTGTGAAAAGCTCCCAGACAGCTTGATGTATGTGAGGAAGCAAAAGACCTTAAGAGTAACGAGTGTCGCTTTCAAGAATTTGGAAAGGGAAGTAGGACTTGAAAGTGGATCATATTGTCAGACTCCGGGTCATAGTTATTATTATTATTTTTAAGATTGATTTATTTTAGGGAGGCCGGGGAGGGGCAGAAGGCGCGGGAGGAGAATCCCATGCGGACTCCCCGCTGAACGGGAAGTCCAACTTGGGGCTCCATCTTACAAGCCTGAGATTATGACCTGAGCCTAAAAGGAGAGTCAGACATGTAACCGACTAAGCCCCGCCCCAGGCACTCCCTGCCCAGGTCATGGTTAGTCTGTGCTGAGGGGGTTGGGCTTTCTTATGGGGCAGTGGGGAACCACGGAAGGTTTAAGCCAGAGAGTGAAACAGTCAGATTGGTTCTTTAGGAAGTTGTCTCTCAAGGAGGCATCCTCCTGTGAGAGGCAGTGAGTACACTTGGACCCAGCAACTTTGGAAAGCCTTTGGTATCATCCAACATTGTTGGAACATACGTCGCTTGAGGCTGCATAGTTCCACTTCTAGATAGACCCTGTACAGACGCTCAGCTCATGTGTTCGAGGAGACACATACCAGAATGTATGTGTTGGAGCAGCTTCATTTATTGTGGTGAAAAATAAGAGACCCTCTCAGGGTACCCTGTAAGGGAGAGGACGCAAACTAAGGTAATACTGCATTTATAGTTCATAACATTTGAGACTAGGTCAGAGAGGATACGGGAATGATAAACTCTAGTTCGGTAGTGTGGTTAACCCTTTTTTTTTCTTTAAGATTTTATTTATTTATTTGTCAGAGAGAGAGAGCATACAAGCAGGCAGAGAGGCAGGCAGAGCCAGAGAGAGAAGCAGGCTCCCTGTCAAACAAGGACCCCAATGCAGGACTCAATCTCAGGACCCTGGGATCATTACCTAAGCAGAAGGCAGCAGCTTAACCGGCTGAGCCACCCAGGCATCCCAGAAGTGTGGTTAACTCTTAGGAAGAAGAGGTGGATATAGGCAGAGGCAAGTTTTATGTCTTGTGGCTGTACTTTGGTCATGATAAATTATTCTCAACAGATTGCCTTAGATAACAGTTTCAAGTGATATGTATAAAAGGGTGCCTTGGGTGGCCGGTGTAGGGAATGGTAGCGAGTCTGGAGTCTGGGGTTAGGGCTGGGCTCTGGATCTGAAGGATCCCAGAGATGGAAGATATGGAAAGAGCAGATCTTGTGACCCATCTGATGTGGATTGCAGACAAAGTTGAGGACAAGGACCAAGTCCTAGTTTAAAAGAACCAGCCAGAAAAGAGGCGGGTTTGGGGACCTGGCATGAGGTTCCTTTGGGAGATGACACATCTAAGGGGGCTTCATGTCCAGGAGGAGACATTCGGGAGGTAGTTGGGTATTCTTGCAGGGCTGGAGCTCGGAGACCAGGCAGCGTGCCAGCAGTTTGTAGTTGGGCTGGTCGATCAAGGGTAGGTTTTTGCTGCAGTAACAAGCAGCTCCCCAAATTTCCCTGGGTCAAGACAATGAAGGTTTACCTAAAATCCAGTGCAGGTCAGATGATTCGCTTCTGTCTCAAGGCACAAGGGGTCTCTAACATCCCTGAGCCAGAGGAGATGGTAAGAGTTTATTTCCAGGGGCGCCTGGGTGGCTCAGTGGATTACGCCGCTGCCTTCGGCTCAGGTCATGAGCCCAGGTTCCTGGGATCGAGCCCCGCATCAGGCTCTCTTCTCCTCAGGGAGTCTGCTTCCTCCTCTCTCCCTCTGCCTGCCTCTCTGCCTACTTGTGATCTCTGTCTCTCAAATAAATAAGTAAAGTTTAAAAAAAAAAAAAAAAAAAAAAAGAGTTTATTTCCAGGCCTAGAAATCTGCAGATTCCTTTCGCCAGCATCCCATTGGCCAGAAACTGGTCCTGTGGCCCCATCCCAGCTGCAAAGGAGGATGGGAAATGTAGTCTCTGAAGCCACAGCTTGGTCACCATATTGCATTGTCCTCTGTGGGCAGAAGGAGGCCCAGGGAGGGAGGGCCTGTGGTGGGAAACATCAGGTGTGGGGGTCCACAAAGCAGCTGGCAGCAGATGCTGCCTCCTGACCCTCTTTCTCCCCTGTTACAGGCATCACTCCATCCTGCCTCAATCTCTTTGCCCTCTTCGATGCCCAGGCCCAGGTCTGGCTGCCCCCAAACCATGTCTTGGAGATCCCCAGAGACATGAGCCTCACGCTGTACTTCCGCATGAGGTGGGTGATGGGCCCTTGGGAGTCTTGTCCCCTTTGGTTCTGTCCCCTTGCTCCCCTGCATCCCGCCTTCTTGGAGCTGCATCTGAGTCCATGCTAGGTCCCAGCTGCGACCTCTCCATCCCGTCTTGCAGGTTTTATTTCCGGAACTGGCATGGCACAAACCCCCAGGAGCCAGCTGTGTACCGCTGTGGGCCCCCAGGGCCCAAGTCTTCCTCTGAACAGGCAGAGCAGGGCATGCAACTACTGGACCCGGCCTCCTTTGAGTACCTCTTTGAGCAGGTGCACGTAGGGCTGGGGAAGTGGGACTGTTCGTGAGGGACTTTGGTGCCATTGAGGACCCCCCCCACCTCGTCCCAATTCACTAAGGCTAATAGATTTCAACTCATGCCACCTGGGATCCTTTGGCTGCCTGCACAGAGGAAGCACACGTGACCTTTCCTGAAAACAGGGGTTCCCTTCCATCCCCAGAGTGGACAGAAGCTGGGGAGCAAACAGGCTCTCATGCCTCTCTTTCTGCCCAATCTGTCCCCCCACCCTCCTGCCCCAACCCCCAGGGCAAGCATGAGTTTGTGAATGACGTAGCATCGCTGTGGGAGCTGTCCGGCGAGGAGGAGATCCGCCATTTTAAGAATGAGAGTCTGGGCATGGCCTTTCTGCACCTGTGCCACCTTGCCCTGTGCCGTGGCGTCCCCCTGGAGAAGGTGGCCAAGAAGATCAGGTGTCTGGGAATGCGGCGGGAACGGGTATCTGGGAGCTGCAAGAGACCTCGCCTACTGTGGTGTGTTCATTCAGCACTTATCTAGTACCTGCTGCATACCTGCTGTGGTACCAGCAGTCGTTCTGGGTATTGAGGCCACAGAAGTGACCAAGTCAAACAGCGGTCACTGCCCTCCTGAGCACACATCTGGTGAAGGAGGCATCAGTAAACAAAATACAAAAGGGGGAGGTCCGGTGTTTCCCAGGGGAAATTCAGCAGGAAAGGAGGAAGAAGGAGAGGTGTAGAATTTCAGCGTGGAGCGTCCGGGACTCCCTCAGAGAATGTAGCATTCAAATTCTAAGGTGCGAAGGAAGTGAAGGCAGGAGGCTTGCGAGCGTCTGGGAGAGCATTCTGGACAGAGAGGACAGATACCTCTCTGTTTAGAGGACAAAGATCCTGAGGCCCGCCTGATGCATTGGAGGATGTGTGGCTGGAGCAGAGCGAGCTTGGAGAATTCCTTAGATTCTAGGGAAGGACGGACCCAGGAGTGTGGGGAGCTGGGAGCCAGCTGTGGGCATGGCCATTGCTGTGAGGGCCCTGGTAATCAGGGTAGACTGCCTGGAGGAGGCAGTGGGAGACATGGCTCTTGGAGGACCAGTAGTCCCTCTTAAAGCACATATCTTTCTGTCCCTGTTGTATTATCACTCTGGATGACTCTGGCTGGGACAGTAAAGTCCACGGTGCAGGGAAACCCAGAGGATATACCCTCTCTAGCCTGGACGGCAGAGAACGCTTTCTGGTGGGGAGGTGACATTTCTGCTAAGACCTGAAGGTTGAGTCAGCTTTATCCTGATGTAGAATACGTTGGCAAAGCACTCCGGGCCGAGGGAAAAGCATATACAAAGGCCCAGAGGCAGGAGGCAGCAAAGGCCTGTTTCTTGGGGATCTGAACTTGGAATATGAGGGCCAGCTTGGGCGGCAACCCCAGACTCCTGACCAGCCCTTCCTGGTTGCCCCCCCTCCCCAGCTTCAAAGACTGCATCCCACGCTCCTTCCGGCTGCAGATCCGGCGGCACAATGCGCTGACCCGACTGCGCCTGCGGAACATCTTCCGCAGGTTCGTGCGGGCCTTCCAGCCGGGCCACGTCTCACAGCAGGTCGTCATGGTCAAATACCTGGCCACGCTCGAGCAGCTGGCACCCCGCTTCGGCACGGAGCGCCTGCCCGTGTGCCACCTGGAGTTACTGGCCCAGGCCGTGGGGGAGCCCTACTACCTCCGGGACGCCGGGCAGGCTCCCCCAGAGCCTGGGCCGGAGTTGGCCACCGGGCCACCCACTCACGAGGTGCTGGTGACGGGCACAGGTGGCATCCAGTGGCGGCCGGTGCGGGCAGAGGTGAGCAGGGTGCCTCTCCCATCTAGCGTTCCAGGTGGGGCTGGGGCTGAGGCTCCTGCTCAGCCTTGGCCTTGGCCCCCGAGGGTGGCTGCAGGGAACCTTTTTCCCGCGTGGCTCTGGGATATGTCTGTTTGTCCTCTGGGGTGGTTTTTTTGGGGAATGTCCTCTGCGCCTCCCCCCTGGGGACCTCTGAGGAACCCCTGTCTGGTATTTGGGGGTGAGAGGGCCTGGGGCTTCCTGTCTTCCTCCCTGAGGTTCTGGCCTCTGGTGTGCAGCTCTCTAGGGGGCGGGTCCCCATCATCCAGTCTGTGACACAGACTCGAGTGCGGCTGCCTCAGGAGCATCCCCGGTCCCTCCAGCTCCCGCTTCTCCGCAGGGAGATTGTGCGGGAGACTGAACGGGTGTAGCCCTGCGTCATGCACCTGCCCCGCGCGCTGCCTTTCCAGGATCCCAGAGGCGATGGCAGCAGCAGGAATCCCTGTGCTGGCCCATCTGGGAAGGGAACCAAGGCCCCAGCAGCAGGCGACCAGCCAGCAGACAGGCCTCAGGAAGCGCTGTGGACCTACTTCTGTGACTTCCAGGACATCACACACGTGGTGCTGAAGGAATGCCACGTCAGCGTCCACTCTCAGGACAACAAGAGCCTGGTGGGGCCCAGGGAGGGGGCCTGGCAGGGGTGGGGGCTCCTGTGGGCTGGATGCCTGCCTGATGTCTCGTCCCCACCCTGCCCCGCCCTTGGCCTGCAGGAGCTGACCCTGCCTTCCCGGGCCATGGCCCTGTCCTTGGTGTCACTGGTGGACGGCTATTTCCGCCTGACCGCAGACTCAAGCCACTACCTGTGCCGCGAGGTGGCGCCTCCACGGGTGGTGATGAGCATCCAGGATGGGATCCACGGACCCCTGCTGTGAGTGGGGGGGGGAGTGGGGGGAGCTGGGGGGTAGTGGAGGGAGCAGGGAAGGGGCGGGCGGAGCAGGCAGGAGGAGGAAGGGCACATGGGTGACACAGCTAGGTGGTGGCTGCCTAGAGCTCATGGTGAGGCGTGAATGAGGCACGTGCGTGTTTGTGCGGATTCACGTCTTTGCGTTCGTGTTAGTGCACACGTGTTCACCCATGCGCGTGCACGTGTGCGAGTGCGTGCGGTCGTGTGTACATGTGTGCAGATGGGGCACACCAGCAGTGTGGGGGAGAGGGGGCGCCTGCAGTGGTGTGGACATGTGGCACAAGGGACCAGGTTTGGGACTGTCACTGCGCACGTCTGCAGGTTGAACAGCCCGCCCAGCGTGCAGCTGTGCCGCACAGTCGCCTGCCCAGTTGTCCTAGCCTGGTGTTGCGCAGCGCAGTGGGCTGGTGATTTTCATGGAGCCATGCATTGCGCAGAGGCTGGAGGCCAGTCACACATTCGCGTGAGCACTCACATCCCTGCAGGCGTATGTCTGTCTTGGTCACTGGCAGTCCCTGCGGTTCTCTACAGACTCGCGGGGCGGAACCTGTGCGGTGTCTGGCCATCAGGAGTCCTCCTGTGTGCCGCTGGGTCACAGGGCTGTGACTCTGAGCTCATGTGGTCATCATACCTGTGTGTGGCTGTCCCCTGGCCCACCTGTGACAGCGGAACTGGCCGTTAAGGTGTCTTAAGAGGTCTGACCCCTAGGAGCCTCCTCTCTACACGGGAGGAGGGTGGAGGGGCCATTCCACTTCTTGAGGGCCAAGGTGGCACAAGGTCACTGCCTGGTGTGTGTCACCTGACAGGGGTCTCTGGGCCCCATCCACGGGCATCCTCGTGAGTTCAGGTGGCTGTAATGGTCCTGGGGACCTGGTGATGCCAAACAGCGGACATCGATTTCTCACAGTTCTGGAGGCTGGAAGTCTAAGTTCAAGGTGCGGGCAGGTCCAGTGTTTGGCAGAGAGCCTCCCGCATTGGTGCACAGACAGCCAGCTTCCGGCTGGGTCCGCACATGGGGGAAGGGGCAGGGGCGCTCTCTGCGGTCCTTTTTGTAAAAGGGCACGAATCCTATCCATGGGCTTTCCACCCTCGCGACCTACTCAGCCCCCAGAGGCTCTGCTTCCTCGAGCCGTCGCGCTGGGGGGTAGGTTTCCACACGGGAGTTCTGGGGAGACGTGGTCGTTGGGTCGACAATAGAATGGGAGCCCCAGCGTCGGGGGTGGGGGGTGGTCTGTCTGGGCCCAGGTGGCAGTGTCACGGGTCCTGCCCATCTGTGTTCCTGGCAGTTGTCCCCTCTGGGTCTGGGATGTTGTGGCGCCTTATGCGCCATGTCGCAGGGGCTGAGTGGCTGTCTGCGGTTGGTATCGTCTGCGCATGTGCGGCAGGCTGCCCACCCTGTGTCCCGAGTGGCTACCTGGGTATGTGCCCTCCTGTGTCTGATTGATGTCTCCTGTCTCCGGGCACGTGTTACCGTGTCAGAGGTGCTGCCTGACCAAGGGGGTGCCTGTCTCACTACCTCTTTCATCCCGTGGGTATTTCTGGATGCGCTCAGACTCCGCGTCCCCACAGAAGTGCCGACATTTGTCCCAGCCGGAGTGCTCCCCTATGGGCAGATTCTCTGTATCCCTGTTGCCTGGCATGTGCCCCACGGTACCCCCCAGATTCTCTGACTGCGGCCCCCTGGTCCCCCCACAGGGAGCCATTTGTGCTGGCCAAGCTGCGGCCCGAGGACGGCCTCTACCTCATCCACTGGAGCACCAGCCACCTCAACCGCCTCATCCTCACGGTGGCGCAGAGAGAGCAAGTGAGCCTGGGGCGGGGGTCCTGGGCCGGGGCTGGGTGCACTTCTGGCCTGGACCCCTGCTCACCGCCCTGCCCCCTGGCCCCCGCCGCAGGCCCCAGGCACACAGCACGTGCACCTGCGCAAATTCCCCATTGAGCTGCAGGCCGGGGTCTTCACGCTGGAGGGCTGGGACCGGTCCTTCCCCAGCGTGCGGGAGCTGCGAGCTGCCCTGCAGGGTTGCTGCCTGCGGGCTGGCAACGACTGCTTCGCCCTGCGCCGCTGTTGCCTGCCACGGCCTGGAGGTACCATTTGGGGGGACCCTGGACGGGGTGAGGGTGGGCGTTGGGATCCCCATCCCCAACCCAGGCCAGCCCTCCATGATGGCACCTCGACCCTCCAGAGATCTCCAACCTCATCATCATGCGGGGGTCTCGGGCCAGCGCCGCTCCGCCCAACCTCAGCCAGCTCAGCTTCCACCGGATCAGCCAGGATGACATCACCCAGGTGTGTGTGGTCGGAGCTCCCTGGGGCCGGGGGGCGCTGCGGTGGGCAGCCCTGGGTGCTGGTCATGGAGCTGCCCCGTGCCCTGTTCCCTCAGCTGTCCCACTTGGGCCAAGGCACCAGGACCAACGTGTATGAGGGCATCTTACGAGTGGGGGGCAGAGACCCCAAGGAGGGCACGGCAGACAGTGAGGACCCCCCCACACCCAGTGGGGACTGCGGGCAAGAGCTCCGGGTGGTCCTCAAGGTGCTGGACCCCAGTCACCACGACATCGCGCTGGTGAGTGAGCCCAGCCAGGGGGAGCTGTGGGGAGGGATGCGGGGGTCCGGGTGTGTGGCTGCCTGACCTGCCCGGTCCCCGCAGGCCTTCTACGAGACAGCCAGTCTCATGAGCCAGGTCTCCCACGTGCACCTGGCCTTTGTACATGGCATCTGCGTGCATGGCTCCGAGAGTGAGTGAGCCCCGCGTGCCCTCTCGCGTCCCCGTCAGCAGGCCACCCCCCGCCTATGCCCGCTCCCTGGGTTGGACCCCGACCCTCAAGCCTGTGTCCTCCTTACCCTAACTCTGTGCTCCACCTTGACCTGTACTGGGATCCCTGACTCCACACCTTGATCTGTGACTACTTGACCTTCGACCTGTGCCCCGGCCGCAGACTATTCCCCAACAGTCCCCGACCACACCTGGGCTCTTAGCTTCACCTCGATGCCTGGCTGCACCCTGATCCCTAGCTCCGTCTGCCACCCTGCCTCTGGCTACCCTCTGACCCCCCCGTGCAGGTGCCAGTGTTGTGGGGCGCCCTCGTCCTCCCAGATCTCAGTCCCTGCTCTAGCCCCACCCCTGCACTTACCCTGCATGTACCTCCAAATTCCTTGTCCAGCCAGTAGCCCCCAGACCCTCAACCCCATGTGTCTGTCTCTCTTGCTTTCCTTCTACCGCTGGTCGACACCCCATGAGCACCCCAAGCCCATGGGATCCCTCCTCACTTAAGCCCCAGCCCCATGCTCCAGGCCTCCACTTGTCTCCACCCGCCCCCAGGTCCCCAGGCCCGTCCTCCCCTTTGTCCCTTGCATGGCAGCTTTGCCCAGCCCCCCACCCCGGACCGAGATGCCAGCCTTCCCCTCTGCCCCACCCTGCACCCACGTGGCCCGCATCTCCCCTCGCCCCACAGTCGCTCGTCAGCCGCCCCCAGCATTTCTGCCCCAGCACCTTCCCCACCCACGGTCCCAGCCCCCATGTCCCGCCCCCACCGTGTCCAGGAAGTGGGAGGCGGGTGGGCGGCCTGTGCAGTGCCTGGGACTTTGCAGACATCATGGTGGCAGAGTACGTGGAGCACGGGCCCCTGGACGTGTGGCTGCGGCGAGAGAAGGGCCACGTGCCTGTGGCCTGGAAGGTGGTGGTGGCCCAGCAGCTGGCCAGCGCCCTCAGCTACCTGGTGCGTGGCCTGTGGGCGGGGCCTGGGTTGGTGGGGCGCACCAGAGCAGTCCTGTATACACTGGCCCTAGGAGATCTTTCCACAAGCCTCTTCTGCTCACACACCCCTGTGACTCCCATCTCCCCCAAGAGAAGAATGCCTCAAATTTCTATGTCCCATGGGGGCCTGAGCTCAGCTCCTCTGTCACTCTCTGTTGGCATTGCTCCCAGCTCCTCCTGGTGCAGTCCCCCTAGTTTCCAGAGCACCTCTGTGTGCCAGGCTCTGTCCTAGACCCCGAGGACACAGTAGAGAACAAAACCAAAGTCTCTGTCCTTAAAGAGCAGGTATTTTAGTTGGGAGGGGCAAACAAATGATTAACTACTTTACACAGTATTTTATTTTATTTTATTTTTTTATTTGACAGTAGATGGAGAGGCAGGCAGAGAGAGAGAGAGAGAGAGAGAGAGGGAAGCAGGCTCCCTGCTGAGCAGAGAGCCCCATGCGGGACTCGATCCCAGGACCCTGAGATCATGACCTGAGCTGAAGGCAGCGGCTTAACCCACTGAGCCACCCAGGCGCCCCCTTTACACAGTATTTTAGAAAGCAGTGACAACTGTGGGAGAGTAGCAGGCGTGGAGATAAGCAGTTGCTACAGGCAAGGGAAGAGGTAGAGTTTAAAGTAGATGCTATGGTGACCTGGAGGTGAGGAAGGAGCTGTGCGGGCACGTCAGGAAGTGCACTCTAGGCAGAGGGAATAGGCAGTGCAAAGGCCCTGGGGCAGGACCATGCCTGACATGGTTAGAGAACAGCAGCTGGACCTGACCACGACGAGCTTTGACCACCAGCTCTGGGAAGACAGGAAGGACCTACTGGGTATCCAGTGGCAATGATGTACTTGGATCCCCATGATGGCTTTTGTTTTGTTTTATTTAACCATGGTTATTTTCTTCACGTGGTCTGTCCCTGTGGAGACCACATGGCATGGGAGTGGGGGCAGTATCTACAGCACCCCCCCAGTGGTCACACCCTCTTTTCACCCCCCCACAGGAAGACAAGAGCCTGGTTCATGGTAATGTGTGTGGCCGGAACATCCTGTTGGCACGGCTAGGGCTGACGGAGGGCACCAGCCCCTTCATCAAGCTGAGTGACCCCGGTGTGGGCCTGGGTGCCCTTTCCAGGGAGGGTGAGGACCCGGGCTGGCTTGGGTTCAGGGACAGGCTTCCCCCCAACTCTTTTTCCACCCTCACTGACCTCTGATCCTGGCCCCCAGAGCGGGTGGAGCGGATCCCCTGGACAGCCCCTGAGTGCCTCTCCGGCGGAGCCAACAGTCTGACCACTGCGGCTGATAAATGGGGCTTTGGTGCCACCCTCCTGGAGATCTGCTTCGATGGGGAGGCCCCTCTGCAGGGCCGTGGCCCCTCCGAGGTATGTCTGGGGCATCTCTGGGCCCTTCCCACAGAGGGCATTGGTACTTCCAAGGAGTCTAGAGGGCACATTCAGGGTCTTGGGCTGCCTCCCCTCTGGCTGTGTGACCTGGCATATATATGTGGCCTCATCTCTCTGGGGCTCCATCTGATTGTCTGTCAGCTGGGGCTGACAGTCTTTACCTCATCAGGTTGTTGTGACACACAGCAAGTAAGTGACATGCTTCAATTTTAAGCAGAGCGACCAAGACCGTCATGGGAGAAGCCCTAGGCTGTGGGGGTGAGGGAGGACCAGAGGACCCCCCAAACCAGCTGAGGGGTCAGGCAAGGCTTCCCAGAGGAGTACCAATCCAAGTACAGAAATGTTGCAGCGACCCAGGCTTGGAAGTGCAACCTAGGCAGAGGTCATAGCAGGTACAAAGGCTCTGAGGCATCAGATGGTGGTTGGAGCTTCCTGGAGGCAGAGTGAGGAGGAGACAGGGCAGGAAGGGCCTTGTGCAGGCTGCTCCCGAACTCTGCAGAGTCAGCTGGACTTGGGATTCAGCCCTGGCTCTGCAGTGGTGTCCAAGTCTGCTTCCCTCCACCAAACCACAGTGACATCATCTGTAAAATGGGAATGACGGAACAAGGACCCAGCATGCTCTTGGGGCCTGTCTTTTGGAAAAGGGGTTTGGGGGGAGGGGATGGGTGGGGGTTACTGACTCCCGCGGATCCCCTTCCTGGCAGAAAGAGTGCTTCTACCAAAAGCAGCACCAGCTTCCTCAGCCCTCCTGCCCGGAGCTGGCCACACTCACCAGCCAGTGCCTGACTTACGAACCAACTCAGCGGCCCTCCTTCCGCACTATCCTGCGGGACCTCACTCAGCTGCAGCCCCAGAGTGAGCCTCACCCCATTGCTGGGATCCCTGCTGGTGCTGGCCCCTGGCCCTTGAGGTTTCTACCCCGTGACCTCCGTTAGGTGTGACCGTGTCTGACCCACTTCCGGGTGTGTGGACACCTGTGCTTGCCTTAATGGTTTATGTGGGGAGAACCACGGCTTCCTTGGACAGATTGGGCCCTTGCAGCTTTCTGGCTTTCGTTTTCTCTCATCTTGAAACACCCTTTACTCTATCTGAGACCGTCCCGGGTGTCCTAGGATACAGCCACTTCTGCATTTTGGACACCAAGGTAGAATTTTCCAACCGTTGCAAAAAAAAAAAAAAAAAAGTTTCCTTATATTTGAGATAGGATGCTGGCGGAGTGGTGGCCCCTTTTCTGTGCCCCCGAGGGTGGGCCTGTCCGGGAAGAGGCAGGAGTCCAGTGACACCCACCGCGGCTCTTCTAGATCTTGCTGACGTCTTGGCTGTGAACCCTGACTCACCTGCGTCAGACCCCACCGTGTTCCACAAGCGCTATTTGAAAAAGATCCGAGATCTGGGCGAGGTGAGGGGCTCAGGGGGTTGGGGCGGGCCTGGGCTTAGTTCTGCAAATATGGGTGGGGCCTGGCCTAGAAGACACACACACACACACACACACACACACACACACACACACCGCCTCAAGGGAGTCCGAGTCCCGGCCCCCACAGAGGAGATGGGGCCTGGGATTTTCCAAGCGCACCCAGCCAGGGGATGGGGCCTGGAGAGCCGGGGCAGGGCCGACCCGCCTGCGCCTTCCCCGGCCAGGGCCATTTCGGCAAGGTCAGTCTGTACTGCTACGACCCCACGAACGACGGCACCGGCGAGATGGTGGCCGTGAAGACCCTCAAGGCGGACTGCGGCCCCCAGCTCCGCACCAGCTGGTGGCGGGAGATCGACATCCTGCGCACGCTGTACCACAAGCACATTGTCAAGTACAAGGGCTGCTGCGAGGACGCAGGTGGGCGGGGCCGGCGGGGCCTGGGGCGAATGGGAGCCGCCAGTTGGAGCCTCCGGCTGGGGAACGCGGGCAGGGGTGGCTGCGGCTGGGGAACGCGGGCAGGGGTGGCTGCGGGCCCGGGGCTGCCTCCTTCCCACTTTGGCCTTCTGCGGGGCACGATGGGTGAGAGGGACTCGGCGGCCCCCTCACCGGGGGTTTTAGGATGGGCTGGCCCGCCTGAGGGCTGGACCTGGTGTGGGCGAGTCAGGGCCCCACGCTGGGGAGGGCGAAGCTGCGGCTCTCCGAACGTGTGGCGCCCAGCCCCTGCCTCTGTTGCCCGTCGCCTGCGCGGGCCACCCCTCTGCCTTGCTTCAGGAGAGAAGTCGGTACCGCTGGTCATGGAGTATGTGCCCCTGGGAAGCCTGCGGGACTACCTGCCCCGGCACAGCGTGGGGCTGGCGCAGCTGCTGCTCTTCGCCCAGCAGATCTGTGAGGTGGGGCTGGCCCCTGGTCCCCGAGCCCGGCTCCCTCCTCCGTGGCCCGGCCCCGATGGCCCCACACCGCCCGCTCACCTGTCCCCGCCCCTGCTGCCGGCCCTGCTCCCTTCTGCGGCTGCCACCTGCCACCCTGCCCACGCTGGCATGGTCCCAGCAGTCCCGCGGGACTCCGCAGCCCCTTCCCATCCGGTCCCGCGCGCCTCAGGCTCTGCCCCCGGCCACTGACCCTGACTCGCCTTTCCCCCAGGGCATGGCCTACCTCCATGCACAGCACTACGTGCACCGAGACCTGGCGGCCCGCAACGTGCTGCTGGACAACGACAGGCTGGTCAAAATCGGGGACTTTGGTCTAGCCAAGGCTGTGCCTGAAGGCCATGAGTACTACCGCGTGCGCGAGGATGGGGACAGCCCCGTATTCTGGTGACCGGACAGGCACCCGCTGGAGTGGGGGGTCAGGGGTACCTGGAGCAGACAGGGTGAAGGAGATAGATGCCGGGGTCTCAGGCGACAGGGCCTGGTCTCAGTGAAACTGCCCCCACCCCACAAGGGTGGGGTCCTGACTGGGACCAGAGAGCCCCTAAGCCCCAGGTAAGGCCTCCCACCTGGTCTGGCCGGTGGCATGAGTGTCCCCCCCCTTCCCCCGCCCCCAGGTATGCCCCAGAGTGCCTGAAGGAGTGTAAGTTCTACTATGCCTCTGATGTCTGGTCCTTCGGGGTCACCATGTACGAGCTGCTGACCTACTGTGACTCCAGCCAGAGCCCCCCCTCGGTGAGAGCCAGGCCCTCAGCCCACCCCATACCAGAGGCGCTGGAAAGGAAGGCATTGAATTCCCAGCTCGCCCGCTGTAGGGAGCACTTAAGCCACGTGGGCCTCACAGTCCCACCGTGTAAAACGGGCCCCCTTGCCGCATCGGGGGGCTCGGATTGTGATAGAAACCCAAATAGAAACAGCTTATTCAGGCGTTTGCAGCCGGGGAGGCACAGCTTGACTTAGATCCTCAGCTGTCCTCAGGAGACCCATTTTTCTCCATCTCTGCTCAGCTGCTCTCCGAGGAGGCATCTTTCAGGCAGCCCTCCCCAGCCCCACCCCCACCCCCGCCCCCTGCTCCGCTGTGGCAGCAGTGGCCCCCTAGCTCTTCAGGCACAGCCTCCCAGCAGAGGGGACCAAAGGGTCTGTTCCCCGCCCGCATCATTGAGGGCTTTCTGATTAGCCCAGCTTGGCCTCCCGAGCCATGGTTATTGGCCAGGCCTGGGCTGGGGGAGGAACCAAGGCTGTGCTCCAAGTTTATTCCAAAGGCCATGGTCAGAGGAGTGGGCAAAGGATTCTGGACCGATGAAAACAGTTTGCTGAGAGGCTTAACAGCAACCCCCCCACCTCCGACTCACTCCATGAGTGTTAGTTACCTTCCACATAACCCAGTAGTAGATGTTATCGCTCCATTTTACAGATGAGTAAACCGAGGCCCAGAGAGATGAGGTCATAAATACGAAGTTAGGCACCACGTCCCGGTGGAGGTGGGCCGGGGACCGCTGAACCGGCAGCTTCTGACGTCTGTCTAGCCGGCCCCGCCTCCTGAAAAGAGCTGCTTTTGTTTCTGTGTAGAAATTCATGGAGCTCACAGGCCTCACCCATGGGCAGATGACGGTGCTGAGGCTCACTGAGCTGCTGGAACGCGGGGAGAGGCTGCCCCGGCCGGAGAGATGTCCTTGTGAGGTGAGACCCCCCCCTTTTCACCTCCGTGCCATCAGACCGCAGAGAGAGCAGCCCCCGCAGACTCATTCTCTTCCCTGCCCAGATCTATCTCCTCATGAAGAACTGCTGGCAGGCGGAGGCCTCATTCCGCCCCACCTTCCAGAACCTCATACCCATTCTCAAGACCATCCAGGAGAAATACCAAGGCCAGGCTGCCTCAGTGTTCAATGTGTGCTGAAGCCTAACAGTGGCTCTTGGGGGACCAGAGCAGGCGCCCACCCAGAGGGCCTCCCCGGCCCCAGAGGAACCCGACAAGGAGAGGCCGGCCTCACCGTTCCCAGTGCCTTATTCCTGACCGGAGCTGCCACCTCTGTGAATGGACTTCCCTTCTGTCTTACACCCTTGGGTTGCTGTAGCAGTCTTACGGACAGGATGGCTTATAAACAGAAATTTATTTCTCACAGTTCCGGAGGTTGGGAAGTCCGAAACCAAGGTGCCAGCACGGTCACATTTGGTAAAGGCCCTCCTCTTGGTTCACAGCCGACACCTACGGGCTGGGTCCCCACAGGGTCGGGGAGGCGCTGGGGATCTCACTGGAGTCCCTCTTATAAGGACACTTAAGGCCAAGGACACCCTCATGATTTAGCACCTGCCAAAGGCTCACCTCCTGATACCATCATATCAGGCATTGGGATTTCAATTTGCGAATTTTGAGGGGACACAACCCTTCAAACTGTCACACCCTCCTTGGTTATGAGCCTGGTGCAGGCCCCTGAGGGACCCAAGGACAAGCAAGGACCTAATCAGGCCCTTGAATCCAATCTTCTGGCCTCCCCCCTCCCAGCCTTAGTTAGGGCCCAGCATTTCCACAAGCTGGTAATAAACTCATAGGTTCTCTGCTGGAGGCCGTGTTCCTTGGGCCCTTCTGCAGCCGGTGTTTGCTGTCCTGGGCTTTGCAACTGGAGCAGGACGCTGCAGAGGAAGCCAGACATATCTCTGACCTTTGCTTCGACCGAATCCCCAGCTAGCAGGCCAGTGCCTGGAGCACAGAAGGCTCGTGAGAACTACTCGCATAGAGATCAACCAAGAATGCAGGGCTTGGAGGGGCCCTGCACCAGGTAGATAAGCTTTCCGGGTTCACGCTTTCCTCCCTGTGTGACTTCAGGCAAATGGCTCTCCCTCTCTGGGCCTTAGCTCTCAGCTCTGAACTGGGCATGGTCATGCTGGCTACCTAGGGGACTCAACGGAAATAGCTAATGGGGGTCTTGAAGTCAGATGCTTAGTGGACAGATATGCGAACAATATACTTAATAAACATTTTATATTCTTGTTAATCTGGTGTTTGCTAAAGTGTTTCTTTTTTTTTTTTTTAAAGGAAATGATTAATTTTGCTTTTCTCCCCCTAGAGATTTATGTGTTAGCGCACGAGTGAGAGGGGCAGAGGGAGAGGGAGAGAGAATTTCAAGTAGACTCCATGTCTGTGCAACCCAACACGGGGCTTTGATCTCACAATCCTGAGATCAGGACCCTGATATCACCACCTGAGCTAAAACAAAGTGTCCAACAGTTAACCTGATGCACCACCCAGGCGCCCCTGCTGAGGTGTTTCTACTGAGACAGGATGTGTGTCAGGCCACATTGTGAAAATATTTTTCTTTCTGCTTGGGTTTCTCAAGACCTTATGGCCTGCAGTTCCCCTTTTCCAGATAATTCCATACAGATGTGTTGAGGTTTGCTTTTTATAACAGTTTTAATGTTAAATATGCATTACAGTTATAATAAATGGGCACGAGGTAGGTGATACTGACCGATGCAGTGAACTGTCTCCCTCTACAAGCCACTATTGTCATCTCCCTGAAGGCAGCTAATGTCATCTGGTTTCCTATTCTTGCTTCCAGAGACTATCTAGAAAAAGGAAATCTGTGCGTGTACTAGGCTTTCTCAACTCTTGTAAAAATAGTAGCATGTGGCGGGCCCGGCTGGCTCAGTAGGTGGACCCTGTGACTCTTGATCTTGGGGTTATGAGTTCAAGCTCCACGTTGACATGGAACCTACTTTAAAAAGACACATTTTTTAAAAAGGCATTTCGGATTTTATTTATTTGAGAGAGAGTGAGAGAGAACACGAGAGAGGAGAAGGTCAAAGGGAGAAGCAGACTCCCCGTGGAGCTGGGAGCCCGACATGGGACTTGATTCCGGGTCTCCAGGATCATGACCTGAGCCAAAGGCAGATGCTTAACCACCTGAACCACCCAGGTGCCCAAAAAAAACCATTTTTTAGGGGGCACCTGGGTGGCTCAGTCGTTTAAGCATCTGACTCTTGGTTTCAGCTCATTCGTGGGATCAGGTCTAAGAGATAGTATTTCTGGAGTCTGAGAAGGCTCAAGACTTTTTTTACTAGAAATTGATTGCAGGGGCACCTGGGTGGCTCAGTGGGTTAAGCCGCTGCCTTCGGCTCGGGTCATGATCTCAGGGTCCTGGGATCGAGTCCCGCATCGGGCTCTCTGCTCAGCAGGGAGCCTGCTTCCCTCTCTCTCTGCCTGCCTCTCCGACTACTTGTGATTTCTCTCTGTCAAATAATAAATAAAATCTTTAAAAAAAAAATAAAAAAATAAAAAAAAGAAATTGATTGCATCTTCACTTTCCATTTTTTAAAAAAGGGTTTTATTTATTTATTTGAGAGAGGGAGAGAGCACATGAGCAGGGGGAGCAGCAGAAGGAGAGGGAGAAGCAGGCTCCCCGCTGAGTAGGGATCCTGATGCGGGGCTTGATTTCAGGACCCTGGGATCATGACCTGAGCCGAAAGCAGATGCTTAACCGACTAAGCCACCCAGGTGCCCTAAATAGCCTCTTTGAAGAAATGTCTATTCAAGTTCTTTGCCCATTTTTTTTTTTAAAGATTTTATTTATTTATTTGACAGACAGAGATCACAAGTAGGCCGAGAGGCAGGCAGAGAGAGAGAGAGAGGAGGAAGCAGGTTCCCTGCTGAGCAGAGAGCCTGATGCGGGACTCGATCCCGGGACCCCGAGATCATGACCTGAGCCGAAGGCAGCGGCTTAACCCACTGAGCCACCCAGGCGCCCTCTTTGCCCATTTTTAAATAGGCTTTTTTGTTGTTGTTGTTGAGTTGTGTTGTATTTGCATCCCCCACCCCAAGAATATTGAGCCCTCATGCTAAGGCTTTTAGACCCTCCTAGAAGTCCCCCCATTGTCCTCTTGAAATGTTGCCTTACAATCCCACTTTATCACCTCAAGGACAGTGCCTGCCTGGAGATCCCCTATTAGCTTTCTCTGTAACTTCCAGAAATTTCTCTAATCTGGATATTAATCCCTCACCAGATAATATAAGTTCCCCCAGCCATGCCAAAGTGATGCATTCCTATGAAACCTTTTATAAGTCAAAAATGACCTAAAGTGAAGAAGTAATTATGAATTTATGTGGAAAAAATTGTTAGTGTTCCCAGATCCAGAATAAATGGGGAGAAAGCCCCGATGCTCGCAGACGCAGGTCAGAGCTCGCTGCTGGGATGCTGAGTGTCCTCCCGGGGAAGGCCTTGGGGCGCCCCTCCCACTGCGTAGTTGGGTGCCGTCCTCTGTAACGTCCACTAGGAATCCAATGCTGAATACTATTTTCGCTTTTAATCTTTTCTCCTAAAAAGGAAAATTCTCTTCAGATTTCCTTTGGTTAAAAAAACAGGTACTAATGTAGGTCTTTCGTAAAAGCCAAGTGGCGTAATGGAACTTTAGAAAAGGGAGGGAGACCAGGGTTACTTACAAATACTTTTGATTTTGGTTTTAGGCGCCCTCTCAGGACTTTAGGGGAAATGGATGGGGGGGGGGGCCCCCCCGACCTCCCCGCCCCCCCACCCCCCAGGGCAGGGCAGCAGGGGAGAGACCCAACTGGAGGGGGGAGATGTTCCAGCTGAGAGAGCAGGGGGCGGGATGGGGACAGTGGGTGGATGCTGGCTGCCCTCGAGGACCTCAACAAGGTTCCTCTCTGGAGCTCAGATCGGAGACACGAGACAAGGTCCGAAGCTCGGGAGATGGAGCAGGTGGAAGTGGGAGGGCCCACCTGGGTCCCTAGACCCTTTTTTTGGGGTAGAGAAAGCTGCTGCCCCTGGAGGAGGGGGCAAGGGGAGGCAGGGGGGCTCTTGAGGATGGAGGGAAGGGCCAGTTATAAGTAGCACCTTCAGCTGGATTCGGCCCAGGATTTGGCTCTACTCCAAACACCCCGCCTCAGCAGGACACACAGGAAATGGGGGGATCCTCTAAGATCTTCCGAGTTAAAGCACCCCCACAGTAGCCACTCAGACAAGTCAACACAGAGCCAGGCACCCGGGCCCCTTCAACGTGGTTTCTGTTCATTTTCATGTCTCTACTCATCTTAGGGCACCCTCATTATCTCCCCCAAGTCTCTTATTTGCCTCATCCTGGGAATATCAGGTCCCCATGCTAACGTCTTTAGACCCTGCCCACAAGTCCCTCCACTGCCCTCGTGCAACCCCACCTCATCACCTCAAGGACACTGCCTGCCTGGAGATCCCCTGTTAACTTCCTCTCTGGAAACCGAGCACCCCCTTCACCCAAGTTCAGCAGGAAGGAGGCGTCTCATCACCTCCTCCAACGCACCCCAGGCTTCCTAGTACTGAGCGCGAAGGAAGCCAACTGTGTTAGCATTTCCTGTCGATCACTGGGGGCCACGGTGTGAGTCAGGCCTGCACCGTCCGGGACCCACCAGCAGCCTCTACCTCGCTGGGGTCCCCCCCCACTCCGGACCCCCTGCTCTTCTCCGGGGCTGGCCGGAAGAGCTGCCCCTGGACTTCTGCAGTTGTAACACTGTGGCTGGGCTTCCGTCCTGTGGGGGCCACACCCACTCCCCCCACCCCGGCTGCCCTGGACCTCATTAGGGCGACTTTCTCCTACAGGCTGGCCACCATGGTGCTCCCGGGGCTGCTGCCCAGGGCCTGCGGGACTCCTCTCATCTCCCTGCTTCTCGTCTGCTGTCTGCTGCCCGCAGGTGAGGCAAGTCAGGCTGGGGAGGACTGGAGCTGGGGTACTGGCAGAGGGCCGGCAGGGTGGGGACGGGAATTGATGAAGCAGAGCTTCCCTCACCCCGCTCCTGGCCCTGTAACACTTCCCTAAACTCGCATCTGACAGGTATTCACCCAGCGGCCTCAACAGAGCAGCTGTTTACCTCGGCCTTCAGGGCTCCCTGATGCCCTGTGACTTGCCCTGCCCCGCCCACCCACAGACTCCTTCCCTGGACCTCTGTCTCTACCCTCTGCCGGGATCTCTTCCCTTTCACTCAGAACACCCCTATTACTTTCCCTTCAGAGCTGGCCCGATTTGCCTCCTCCTCCAGGAAGCTTTTGTTGGCTCACTTCCTCCTCCAGGCTGGATCAGGGTCTCCCCTAGCCTTCCTCAGGGCTTTCCCCAATTCCTGACCAATCATCTGTCTTCCCCACTGGACTGAAGCGCCACAAACGCAGGGAGGTGGTGTTAAGAGGGGGGCGCTGTGGGGGGCTGGGGAGAGGCACCGGCCCATAGTGTCCCTCTGCTCCCCACAGGTGCCCCAGGACAGCAGTTCCCGCTGAAGGTGGAGGTCCAGAGCCCCGTGGTGCCTGCCGGGGGGTCCTTCTTGGTCAACTGCAGTACGGATTGCCCCAATCCCAACCTCATCACCCTAGAGACATCCCTATCCAAGGAACCTGTGGGCAATGGCCTGGGCTGGGCGGCCTTCCAGCTCTTCAATCTGACTGGTGACACCCAGGTCCTCTGCTCTGGCTTCTGCAATGGTGTTCAGATGATAGGCTTCTTGATCATCACAGAGTACCGTGAGTGACGGAGCCTGGAGGTGGGACCAGCCTGGGGCAGTAGTTGGGGGGTAGAGAGCGAGGGGTGTGGGGGAGCAGGGAACCCTGAGTCTGCAGAGATGGACCAGGGCTCTGACCCAGAGTGTGGACCTGGGCGTGTGTGTGTGTGTATGTGTGTGTGTGTGTGTGTGTAGAGAGAGAGGCGCATCTCAACCATATGCCAAGGCAACAGCTGCGGAATCAATTTACTTGGGTCCCATCAAGCACTTTTTTCGACGACATCTCCTTCTTTTCTTTCTTATGGCAGGTAATAAATCATGTATGTGGTTTCAAATCAAGAGTTATAAAAAGGCATCAAAGTCAGAACCTCCATTCTTCCTAGTGCTGGCTGTGATGTTTTCATGTGGACACTGGGCGCTCTTTCAGTCCGTAAGCAGCCCCAGGCTGGGGGAGGAACCTCTGTCCTCATCTGCGAAGTCTCATTCCGCAGATGAGGACAGAGGGCTCAGTGGGGTCAAGTCGCTTGTCGGGGCTCACAGCCCACGAGTGGAGAAGCTGGTCATCTGGCTCTCAGGTCCTTGCTCCTAACAGCTGAGTCTTCCCCAATCCCCACCATTACCAGTTTCTTCTCTTTTTTTTTTTTTTTAAGATTTTATTGATTTTATTTATTTATTTGACAGAGAGAGATCACAAGTAGGCAGAGGCAGCAAAGAGAGAGGAGGAAGCAGGCTTCCCATGGAGCAGAGAGCCCGATGCGGGGCTCAATCCTAGGACCCTGGGATCATGACCTGAGCCGAAGGCAGAGGCTTTAACCCACTGAGCCACCCAGGCGCTCCTGTTACCAGTCTCTTGTGCTTCCTGCCAGAGTTTCTCTGCATTTAAAGGAATCCAATAGATCAGAAAAGAGAGCACGCCCCTCCTGGTCCCGGCCATTTCGCGGAGCCTTCATAGAGAAGTGTGGTATATGCTTGGGACCGTGTGTGCGCCTGTGTCTGTGTCCCCATGTGCGTGTCTGTGCATGTAAATACGTGTGTCATCATCTCTGCGAGTCTGTGTGGAGTGTACACAGGCGTTAGTGTCTGTCTGCATGTTTGTGTGTGCCTGTGGCGTGTGTGGATGTGAATGTGAGTGTGGGTAGGTCTGGCTCAGGATCTGCGCCTATGTGTGTCTCTGTGAGCGTGTGTTTCTGTGTCGGTGTGTATTTGTGTGTGATGGGCGTGGAGGTCTGTGTCGGGACACGTCTGTGCTTTTATGTCTTTGTATCATATTTCTGTGTAAAGTGCAGATCTCTGTGTGTCCCAGATACCTCTGTCCAGCGTTCTGTGGAAGCCTGTCAGTCCTGGCTTACAGAAGCCAAACGCACTCATCCGTTCGAGACCCTGAGTCACGCTGGGTAGCTAGCTTAAAAGCAGCCAGAGTAGGAGTATTTACACTGCAGAAATCGGCAAACGCTCCATGTTGGGGCTGTCCCACCCCACCCCAGCCCTGAGTTCCCAAGTGTTACTAGCATGGGCCCACAGGCCACCATCTCTGACCCCTGGTGCCTGAGGCTGGATGGGGGCCCTTTTTGTTAAATACTCTAAAATTGTAAATACAGGCTTCTCCTGCTTCCAAAGGAAAGCACTCCTGTGAAACCTTTTGTGAGTCAAAATGATGTAAAGTGGGTGCGCCTGGGGGCCTCAGTCCTTAAGTGTCTGCCTTCAGCTCAGGTCATGATCCCAGAGTCCTGAGATAGAGCCCATCAGGCCCCCTGCTCAGCAGAGAGCCTGCTTCTCCCTCTCCCTCTGCTGCTCCCCTTGCTTGTGTGCATTTTCTCTCTCTCTCAAATAAATAAATAAAATCCTTTTAAAAAATGATGGAAAGTGAAGAAGCAATCAATTTCTATTGAAGAAAATCTTGAGCATTCTCAGATGCCAAAAATAACATCTCCTAGGCTTTTCTGATACATCTTACGGACACATTTTGCTAAAAGGCTCACAAAATAAATGGGGAGAAAGTCCTGATGCTCACAGACGCAGGTCAGAGCTCCGGCGGCTCGCCGCTGGGATGCTGAGTGCCATCCCAGGGAAGGACCTTGGGCGACCCTCCCACTGGACGTGATATCTGCTGCCCTATAACCCCTCCCTGCAAAACCAACACTGAATGCTATCTATGCTTTTCACCAATTTTTTTTTAAAGGTTGATTTATTTATTTGAGAGGGAGCACAAGCAGGAGGGGCAAAGGGAGAGGGAGAGAGAATTTCAAGCTGAGTCTGCACTGAACACAGAGCCCAACGTGGTACTCGATCTCATGACCCTGGGATCATGATTTGAGCAGAAACCCAGGGCTGGAGGCCTAACCGACTGTGCACAGGCGTCCCTGGCCATTTTCCTTTCCTTTTCTTTTTTAAGAGATTTTATTTATCTGAAAGAGAGAGAGAGTGAGAGACCACGAGCCGAGGGAGGGGCAGAGGGAGAGGGAGAAGCAGGCTCTCTGATGATCAGGGAGCCCATTGTGGGGCTGGATCCATCCCAGGACCTGGGATCACAACCTTAGAGGAAGGCAGAGACTTAACTGATGGAGGCACCCAGGCGCCCCCTGGCTATTTTTCTTAAAAGCGGAAATCCTCTTCTGAGTTCTTCTGCTTAGTGAAAACAGGTGCTAATTAATGTTGGGCTTTCACCAAAGTGGAGTCATGAACTTTTGGAAAGCGGGGGACACCTGCAGGAAGATGTTAGCTATTTTTCACAGCAGCCGGTGCACTGGCCTCCGTGTGATAGCTGAGATCCAGGCTTGAGTTGTCGAGGGCCCAAGATGCTTCCCGAAGGGGGTCCGGGGTTTGGTCCGCATGCCTAGGAGGGGCACTGCAGCTGCCGCTGGGAGCAGACCCAGCCAGCCTGGGGCTGTGCAGTCCCTCAGGGCAGTGCCAGGGCACCCTGAGAGGCTGCCCCAGAAGAGCCTTGAGTGCCTGGGACTGACTGAGAAGGCCAAGGCCAGAGTCCAGGCCAGACGCTGGGAGGTGGGCTGTGGGAGTCCCAGGCTGTGACATCAAGGAGGCAGGGAAACACACAGGGGCCTGGAGTTTGGGTGACTCACCTTCTAACCCTTTCTGGCTCTGTGTCCTTGAGTAGATCACCTTACTCTCACCTCTCTGGGCCTTGGTTTCCTCAACCGTAAAGCAGAAGGATACAGAGATTTCGCGTGGTTGCTGCGTGCGGGAAGGAGGATGACATTTGGAAAGTCTAAGGAACACTAAATAAACAGGAACTTTTATAAGTACTAATAACATTGTCAGTGGTCATAAATTAGTCCCCTCCCCCCCCCTTTTTTTTCTCAACTGTGAATTTCTCAGGAACAGAATAGAAACTGACTTCTCTTTCAGTTCCTGGCAAGGGATCCCACAAAACAGGAAATAATAATCATGATGTTAAGGACAATAGCAAACACTTCTGGCACAGTACTCAGCCCTCCCCATTTATTAACTCAAAGTTCAGTTCTGCCCTGGGCCACCTCAGCCTTCTCTCCGCTCCCTGGGGTGGGAGCTGTAGGGCTGGCTGGTGAGTACAACACTCCCCACTCCCAACCCCGCCCCAGGGTTCCCGGAGCGAGTGGAGCTGTTACCCCTGCCCCGCTGGCAGCCCGTGGGAGAAAACCTCACCCTGCGCTGCCAGGTGGCAGGCGGGGCGCCCCGGAGAAACCTCACCGTGGTGCTGCTCCGCGGGGAGGAGGAGCTGAGCCGGCAGCCCGCCGTCGGGGAGCCCGCCGAGGTCACGGTCACGGTGCTGGCGGGCAGAGACGACCACCTCGCCAATTTCTCCTGCCGCACGGAACTGGACCTGAGGCCCGGAGGGCTGGGATTGTTCCAGAACAGCTCGGCCCCCAGGCAGCTCCAAACCTTTGGTGAGGGAAGAGACTGCAGAGGGTGGGTGATGAGCTGAGCCAGAGAAGGGGTACCCTGGCCGGGAGGTTTCTTGCAAATGGAGTGGACTGGACCTCAGCGGCTTCTGGGAAGGGATGCCCTTGGCCACTGAGGACTGTGCAGCCTCAGCTGGGAGACTCACGGCCCGGTAACTAACGAGAAGTGTAAGGGGGTGTGTCCTGGGAAGTGGGTGAGCCAGGCCACAAGATATCCTGGGAAAGAAGGACCCTGGTTCGGGACAGTGAGCATTCATGGGGAAAGGGACGCCCAGGGCTCTGGGAGACCTTCCTCCTGCTCACGTCCGCCCTTCTCCCCAGCACTGCCCGCGACCACTCCACACCTCACTGTCCGTCGGTTCTTGGAGGTAGGAACGACTTGGTCCGTGAACTGCACCCTGGACGGGTTGTTCCCCGCCTCTGAGGTCCAGGTCCACCTGGCGCTGGGGAACCAGACGCTGAACTCTACAGTCGAGAGTCACGAGAACACGATCACAGCCACAGCCACAGCCACAGCGAGTATAGAGCAGGAGGGTGCCCAGGAGATTGTCTGCAACATGACATTGGCCAACGTCAGCTGGGAGGCCCGGGAGAACATAACCATCTACAGTAAGAGGGGGCGGAGCCAAGACAGCAGGCCCGCGGAGACAAGGGGCGGGGCGTCAGTATCCGGAACGGAGCGACATATATAGGGCGGAGACTAAACTGGAGAGGTGGGGTCTGAGCCAGCAGAGAGGAAGGGGTTGTCGTGTGGGCGAGGCCTAAATTACCCGAAGGGTGTATATGTAGCAAGATTACCCCAAGCTGGACTGGGGCGGCGGGGGTGGCGGGGGCTAGGGGCGTCGCACAGAGTAGCATAAAGGCATGGCCTGGATACTCCAAGAAAGAGGCAGGTGGAGGGCGGGGACAGTCCTATGTGAGGGGCGTGGTCAGTGACCTGGGAAATGTCCCGTCTTTAGGCTTCCAGGGGCCCATCCTAAACCTGAGTGAGCCCAGCGCCCCCGAGGGGACCGCAGTGACTGTGACTTGCTTGGCCGGACCCCGAGTCCAGGTCACGCTGGATGGAATTCCAGCTCCGGTCCCTGGACAGCCTGTCCAGTTTCAGCTAAACGCCACCGAGACGGAGGACAGGCGCATTTTCTTCTGCAGTGCGACCCTCCGGGTGGATGGGGAGATCTTACACAGAAACAGCAGCGTCCAGTTGCGTGTCCTGTGTGAGTAGGTCACTCTGATCTTTAAACCCTTGCTCTCCTGGTTTGGTGGGAAGTCTCTCCCTTGCCCCACTGTGCCTCGAGTGTGTCTTATCATTGGACTGATCCACAGACGGTCCCAAGATTGACCAAGCCAAATGTCCTCAACGCTTGACGTGGAAAGATAGGACTACCCATGTCCTGCAGTGCCAGGTTCGGGGCAACCCGGACCCCACGCTGCACTGTTTCCAGGAAGGCTCCCGGCTCGAGGTGCCCATCGGGATCCCATTCCTCGTCAGGTTAAATCATAATGGAACGTACTCCTGCAAGGCGGCCAGCTCACGAGGCACACACACTATAACTGTGGTGATGAACGTTTTGGGTGAGCCAAGATGGGGCCGCGGGTATAGACGGGCAAGCCCGGGCGGGGGCGTGGGGCGGCAGAGCGTGTGTATTTATTTCTTGCTTCTCTGCATAGATCGGAACGCCCGCGCCGTCAGCATCGTCCTGGGGATGTCAGCGGTCCTGGGCGTGGTGACGATCTGCGCTGCCTTACTGTACGTCTTCCGGGTCCATAGGCATGGTGGCATCTACCATGTGAACCAGGGGAGCACTTCGTTTCCCCTGACGTCTAGGCAGCCCGAGGAGTCTGTGGGGGAGGATCCATCCTGAATCTCCAGCTGGGGGAATGCTGGACCAAAGACGATGGGGGGTTTGACTGTATCCCCGGATTCCGCACCAATAAAGCTCTCAAAATCCGGAGTCTGTGGCTTGATTCCACGTGTGCTGAGGAGCTCACCCACTGCGCTTGGCGTCCCTTGAGTGACATCTCTGTGGCAGCAAGGGGTGGAGCCTGTGGTGCCCAGACGCGGCTTGAACGCTGAGAGGCGGGCTGGGCCTTAGCCAATGGGCTGAGGGGGTGGGAAAGGAGGCGGGGCTTATCCTGGCCAATCACCGGGCGTGCCCTCGTTGCCGCTCTATGCCGCTCCGCCCAGGCTCGCTGGTCCCAGAAGGCGCCGGGTTTCCCAAGATGGCGGCCGACGTGTCCGTTACTCACCGGCCCCTGCTGAGCCCGGAGGCTGGGGCCGAGGCTGAAGCTGATGATGCCGCGGAGCGCCGGGCGCCCGAAGAAGAATTGCCGCCGCTAGATCCAGAGGAGATCCGGAAACGCCTAGAACATACCGAGCGCCAGTTCCGTAACCGCCGCAAGATACTGATCCGGGGCCTCCCGGGGGACGTGACCAACCAGGTATTGGGGGGGGGAAGCGTGGCGGGAAATACCACCGTGCGCGTGCGCGGGGGGAACCGGGCGACACCAACGCTGGCCTGCGCTGGGGGCGTCGGCGGGAGAGTCCAAGCGCGGGATCAGTGCGGGATCGGGAGAAACCAAGAGCAGGATGTGGGGGTGGGGGTGGGCAGTGATGGAGGGAGAAACCAACTTTGGACTGAGGGAGGACGTTGCTAGGGGCGACCACAGGCTTGGACGAAACCAAGTGATTGAAGGGGGGCGGGGAACTGGAAGGGGGCGGGCAACTTTGGCCTGGTTGGGGGATTGTGAATGAGCTGCTATATTGGGACTGTGGAAGTATGGATGGCAGTTGCTCCCTGCTCTGATTGTGTATTGCCCCACCCCCTCTCCCATGGGTAGGCGGGATGTATCCAGAAGTTTCAGGGTTCACTGGAGTATACCTTTCTATAGCACGCGCTTATCGACCCCTCTGCGACATCGGAAGTTGTAGTAGCTCCTGGGGTCTTTCTTCCCCTAAAGCATCTGGATTAATGCGGAAAAATTGAGTCTAGTTCCCCCAGGTCACAGACCTGCAGGCCTCCCCCACTGTTCTGTTACCCCTCCCTTGACTGATCTGGCCAGGGCTGCCCTTCTTTTGGGGCCTACATGGGGTAGGGCTTCCCAGTGCTCTTTGGACCCAAAGAGATTGCATCTAGTCGGCCCTGCCCTGCCACAGTGGGATGGGTTCTTTCTCCTTGCTGCTGAGAAATCTCTGCTCTCTGACCCACGTGCACATCTGCCACTGACTCTCCCTAACCACGAGTAGGCGCATGGCTGGTGGGGTCTCAGAGTGTGGTGAGGGGCAGACTTGAGGACACACCTGGGGCAGGTGCCACTAAGCATGGTCTGTTTTTTTCCTAGAGCTGGCTCTCCTAATGCCTACCATCTCTCAGTTGGGAACACTCTCTTCAGGGTACATGGTGTGTGTCTGGCAGTAGCAGGCCCCAGAGTTTGCTCACGAAGCTAGCTTACCAGAAGGCCAGCCCTGTCAGCAGGAGGAAGTTGGGAGGCATGTGAAGCTATGCACTGTGGTCTTATTAAGTACACAGTGTCCCCAGTTAGGTACCCCCTGGCTGGCATTTTCTCTGCTGCCCTGACCAGCTGCATGACCTACGACATGTTTCTTTGCATCCCTGAGCCTCAGTTTCTTCATCTACAAAATGGGTTAATGCCCAATTTGTTGGGATGTTGGAAAGAGTCAGACTTGCAAACCAAGGTTCAGATGGATTGAAGTTACTTCCCTAAGGACATACAGCAGACCTGGGACTTGAACTCAGACCCATCTGACTCTTCAGTTGTGTTGTGTTAGTTCAAAGCATGGAGTCTGCAGCTAGGCTCTGAATCCTGGCTGTGTGTGTTCCCTCGTTTGTGAGATGGGTATGCTGATTGATCTGCTTTCATAGGTGGTCCATGTGGAGGTGGCTCTGGGTGGGTGCCTTCAGCCCCTGGTGACTCTATCCTTTGGCTTCTCTCTCCACAGGAAGTGCACGATCTGCTCAGCGACTATGAGCTCAAGTACTGTTTTGTGGACAAATACAAAGGGACAGGTTTGTGCGGCTGTGGGTTGGGCTAGTGGCAGGAGGTGACAGTCCCTGAAACTGGGAGGGTCTAGGCCCAACATTTCCTGTCCTGAACCTCAGGCCCAACATTGTCCCCTAGGCCATATAGGACAGACTGTTGTCCCACTCTGCCTCTCATCCTGGGTGCCCATTGTGGGGCAGCCTTGGCCTTCCTCCCCTGGGCTGCCTAGCCAGATACCTGAACATTGGGCTCCCCACTTGCCCATGCCATTCCCCCCAGCCAGCCAGTCACCCAGGCCTAGTCTGGTCCTCTCCTTCAAGTCCTCCAGAACAATTGGCATCCCTTAATTCCCTCAATTTCCATCTGACCCAGTCTCTGCCAAAAAGGCAGCATCCCTCTGATTCGTCTGCCCCTATGATTTCATGTCTTCCCCCGAGTAGCCAGCTCTGATCCAGTTGAAAATCTGACCAAATCCAGGTGTAACCTTCATTGTTCTTCTCTCTCTTCAACATCTCTGAGGCTCCTGCTGACACTATGGTGCAGGGATGGGCCCCGGCCTCACCGTCCCCCTGGGCACCCATCATGTTCTCGGCTGTTCCCTCTGCCAGTGCTTTTAGCTGTCCACTGTGCCATCCGGGCGGCATCGGGCAGCTCTGCATTGTGCTCCGAACGCCCCGCCCATCATAGCACTGTCACGCTGGGCTCTTGTCACTCTCTCGCTCACCTGCCTCCTACACTTCGTGGCTGGCTCCCTGAGAACAAGGAGGGGTCTTGTCAGCCTTGGCGCTCCCTCTTCCCCCGCCCACCAGGCATGGGAGGCTCACTGTGGGTGTCTGCCTGCCAGGCATTGTGCCAGTATTAAATCTACTGGGGCCTTTCCTTGCAGTGTGTAAGATGGGTGAGGAGCTGAGGACAGGTAACTCCTTGCGACCCACCGGGCAGGCTAGGAAAGTTGTTCAGATCTTGGGTGCAGGAGGCAAACGGACCTGGGTTCAGGTCCTGGTCTGGCCACCCTCTGTGGCCCCAGGCAAGTGATTTACCCTCTGGAGCCTCAGTTTCTCACCTGCAAATTGGGCATGACCTGCTTGGGTTAGCCACGAGACCAAACCTGTTAAAATATCTAAAAAGCTGGGGGTGCCTGGCACCTAATGGGTGCTTATTAATATAGGTGGAGGCAGTGCATCAAAAGTATTTACTGAGCACCTAGTATGTGTGTTTGCCGGGCATCAGGGATCTGGAGGTTAACTGACATTCTCATTGATAGACTCTTCCAGCAGTGGTGACTGAATGTTGTATGCCAGCTACCGGGTACATAACTGTTAATCGAGTGAAGAATAGTCTGTAGTCTGCAGACAAGGGTGTTATTCAAATAGCTGCAAACATGGAGGTTTGCACGCGTGCATGTATACACACACGCACGCACACACACGCGACCAGAAGCTCCAGATCTGCAACAGGAAAAGTCAGGCTAGGCTTTGTGGGGAAGTGATGTTTGAAGGGCAGATCGGGTTAACCAGGCAAAGCAGCATGGAGGTCTGGCTTCCAGGCTCAGGGAAAAGCGGGAGCAAAGGTCCGGGGCTGAGTGGGCGTGGCACAGTCCAGGAAGTAGCCGTGAAGAGATGGGAGAGGAGTTCAGCAAGGCCGGTGGGCCAGGCCGCACAGGACCCACTGGCCCCTGTAATGAGAAACCAGCCCTAGACGAGGACGCGATGCCATCTGATTATCCTCTTGAAAGGCTCCCTGTGGCTGCTGGGTGGAGAGCAAACGAGGCATGGCGGTGGGACTGGATATGAGAGGTGTTGGTGGCCCGGAAAGGTGGTAAAGGAAGGGTGCAGAGCAGGGCACTGGGGCTTGCCTGCCTGGGTTCAAGTCCAGGCTCCTTGATGGGGGCAGGGGGCACTGCTCTGGACCTGTTTCCTTGCTGGCCCAACGGGGGTGGTCAGGAGTAAGTTCTCTCGTTTCCCATGAAGAAACTGAGACCCCAGAGCTCCCCAGAGCCATTCAGGGGCTGGACTGGAAGCCCAGGCCCCAGCGACTACATCCTGAACCACTGCCACACAGCCCCCGAGTTAGATGCATGTAGGACCCAGCCAGGCACACACTGGGTGAGCCCTGCTGTGGGTGGGGATTGGGGACGAGAGCAGGGAGCAGGGCTCAGGGAGGCAGGAGGGCCCCGCACCCGGGCTTCAAGGCTGCCAGCCATTCCCTCGGCCGGTCTCTGACACGTTCTGGTTGTTAGGTATTCTGAGGTCATGCACGGTATAGAGGGAGGGGGGGGGGGGGCTTGCCCCTCAGGGTGCCTCCTGAGCCTACACCCCCTTCCGCTGCAGCCTTCGTGACCCTGCTGAATGGGGAGCAGGCAGAGGCTGCCATCAGCGCCTTCCACCAGAGCCGCCTGCGGGAGCGCGAGCTGTCGGTGCAGCTGCAGCCCACGGACGCGCTGCTGTGCGTGGCCAACCTGCCCCCCAGCTTCACGCAGCAGCAGTTCGAGGAGCTGGTGCGGCCCTTCGGCAGCCTGGAGCGCTGCTTCCTGGTCTACAGCGAGCGCACCGGCCACTCCAAGGGCTATGGCTTCGCGGAGTACATGAAGAAGGACTCGGCCGCCCGCGCCAAGTCGGACCTGCTGGGCAAGCCGCTGGGCCCGCGCACCCTCTACGTGCACTGGACGGACGCCGGGCAGCTGACCCCCGTGCTGCTGCACTCCCGCTGCCTCTGTGTCGACCGCCTGCCCCCCGGCTTCAGCGACGTGGACACCCTGCGCCGGGCGCTGTCGGCCGTCCACACGCCCACCTTCTGCCAGGTGAGCCCTGGGCCTGGTGCAGGAGCCTGGGGGATCGGGGCCAGGGACAGAGTGCCTCGGATGGGCCCTTTGGAGTCACCTGCCTTTTCTAATCTCCTGAGTCCCTTTTCAGTAAAGCAGCGGCAGTGCCACTTTGAATGGGGTTCTTGTTAGAAAGGCCACGTGGTGTAGTGGGTGACAGCCCAGCCCGGAGCCAGATGGCTGGGGTTTAGATTCCTGGGCACCCTTTAGCGACTTGCTGAACCTTGGTGGCCTTGAGCCTCCTATCAAGTGCAGGTGAGGCCGCTTTTGAGAGAGCTGGGTGCGAGGCTGGTCACCTCTCTCTCCCATTCCCGTGTTCCTCAGACGTTTGCAGAGGGGCCTCGTGGCTCCCGGGTCTGGCCTTGGGGAGGCTATCCGAAGACAGCCACAGTCCCGTGTGAGCCTGGAGGTCAGGACGTCCGGCTTGGCTAGATTCCAGCCCTGCCCTGTGGCTTTGAGCAAGTCAGTCACTTTCTGAGTCACAGTTTCCTTCCGTAAAAAGGGATTCGGCACGTCAGGTCGGCAGAACGGTATCTGTTTCATCCGAGTGGCATGTGTCATGCACTCCAGTGTGCGTGGCTGGCCCTGTGGCAGGCACGGGGGTGTGAGAGCAGGCCAGACCCACTCCTCTTACCCACAGAGCCCTGCGTAGGCACTCCTTCAGTACCCGCTGAGCGCGTTGCTGAGAATCCCTTCATCCTAGAACCGCCCACGGAGGCAGATAATAACCCCGTTTTCAGGTGGCACAAGTTCAAGTGCCCTGCCCGGGGCTGTACAGCCAGAGGGGCGTGGCAGGGCCAGGATTGGAAGGCCACAGCCTGGCTCCAGGGGCCCCCAGGCAGCCTGACGGAGCTGCCGTACAGGCTCTAACCCCATATCCCCCCAGTTCTGTGGCCAGGGGCGGCTCCCGCTTCCCTCATGTAAATGGAGTATTGGTGCCTGGGGACTCCACTGTCTTAGAAAGCCCGTGCCTCGCTCACTCTGCAATTGGTCACGCTGCTGCCTTCCGTGATGTACCTGCCACATGCTAGGTCCGGGTGGGGGGCTCAGGACACAGATGACATAGCTTGGCAGCCCTGTCCTGTCTTGCGGGGGTGGGACAGCAGGGCCTTGACCAACGATCAGTTCTCGCTCCAAGCCTCAGTTTCCCCATCTGGAAATGGGGCTAGCAGTGATTTGTGATTGAGTTATTGTAAATGGCTCCTTGCTCATGGTTCCACTTAGAGTACGTGTCCTGGTTGAATGGAGGCCGGACTCAGGAGTGAGGCACGTTGAGGTTTGAGCCTTACTCTCCCTCTCTATGAGCCGTGAAGCCTCACTTGCCCTTTGACCCTTCTCTCTCTTCCCCTGCAAGAGAACATTTTGTTAGAAGATGTGCATCTGGGCCTTGGTCAGAGGCGAAGCTGAAGTGCTTAGTAGAGGCAGGCTGACAGCCGGAGCCCCCCTACCTGGGCACCCGGAGCGGGGGCACGCCGAGAGCACCTCCCTTCCTTGCCCCCGGGGAGTAGCGTCTCCTGGAATCCCCACAACCACCCTTAGAGGTGGGTTCCTTTTGGCCCCAGCTCACAGATGAGGAGAGCGAGGCCCAGGGCTGGGCATGTGCAGTGAGGTGCCCACACCAGCCTGCCAATAAGAGGGCCCTAGGGGTCGAGGTCCAGCCGCTGACCCCAGGGTCCCCCAGTCCTGAGTGGGGCACCCTCACCTTCCAAGAAGGCGGGACGCAGAGCTGGGAACTGGCCGTCCTGGTGGGGAGTGTCATTCTCAGTATCACCAAGCTGAGCCCATCAGGCAGCGCCCGAGCGGCCCACTCTGTGCACTCTGCCAGCCCTTCGTGGGCCGGTCTCCAGTGGTGCTGTAGACGCTAATAAAGCAGGTATCCCAAGGCTCTGGGTGTTGTCAGAAGCCTTCTCCATTTTATTTATTTTTGCGAATGGACAGTCCAGTCCTGTTTGGAAATTCAGCAGGTGCAGAAGGTCAGTGGCGAAGGCGGCTTTGCCCGCAGCCCCTGCCCAGAGCCGGTTATGGTGTCTCCTTCCGGCGAGATTCTACCACGCATTTCAAGCAGATGCGTGCGGATGTCCTTGTGCTGCCCTCTGCCTGACCCAGATACAGCCGGGCCTGCTTTAGTTTGGTTCTTCCGCTTGGTCTTGGGAATATTTTCATGCTCAGACGTAAGACAGCTTTCTCACTGCTGTCAGGGATGCCCATATTCGTTTCGTGGGCCCTGCTGTCCTCTGTGGATGGACATGCATCGCTGGGGACCAAGGAGCATCACTGTTTCTTGAAACGGCCAGAGCCGCCCAGGTGGTTTCTTGAGGGCAGCAGCATGGCCTTGTCCGCTCCCAGCTCCGGCTCTGTGGCCCAGGCCAGGGACTGCCCTTGTCGGAACCCGTTTCCTCCCCTGCATAGTGGGAGCGCTGCCCGTGCCAGGCTCTGCGACGTGCTGGGCCAGCCCCCATGGCACCCAGCCTGCGGCGGGCACAGTCCGACCGGGTGCTCGCCTGGGATATGCCTGCCCTGGGACAGCACCCACCGTGCCCATTTGTTCCCTGAGCAGGTGGCAGGCTCACATGGTGGCACAGCCTGACCTGACCTGACGGGGGTGGGGAGGAGGGTACCTGTGGCCTTTATCTTTGTGTCTTGCTGCAGAGACAGACCCGGGTGGTGGGGGAACGGACACGTGACACACAGCACATGCAGCATCCTCCAAAAACGTCTCCATCCTGGGACACATCTGACCGCAGAGTCTGCATAAGGGGCTGTGGGCCTAACCCACAGGTTGCTGTCAGGAGAGGTTGGGGCCCTGACTGGCTGTATTCCTTCCCTCTCAACTGACACGTCTGGTCTTGAACCCGAGCTTGGAGGCCACGTGTTTCACCCCCAAGCTGTGTCCTTTCTCTCCAGCCCTGGCTGCGTGTCTTCAGCCTGAGGCTCAGTGGAGCAGTGTCAGAGCCACCCATCTCTCCCCACCCCAGCACCCCTTCACAGCTCTGTAACTCCACCTCCCTGCGCCTTCGTGTGCTTCGTGGTCCCCATCAGAGTCCCCAGGTGGCGCTGGTCTGAGGCCCAGGGGACTTGACCCATGCGAGGTGGATCCCAGCTTTGTGCTCTAACCAGCTGCGTGACCTTGGGCATGTCAACCTCTGAGCCTCAGTTGTCCGCTCTGAAAAATGGGTAGGATGCAGCTTCCTAGGGCCATCCAGAAGATTCGATGAGCTGTTGCAAGAACAGGGCTCAGAAGAGTATAGATCTAAAAACCCACCCCGTCTGGAGAGGTTCCCTGTCAGGAGGAGCCAAGTCTGGGCACTGTTGTCACTTCACATGAGGGCAGCCACTACCACTTGGGTGCTCACATCTTCCTCCCCACCCCCTGCCCCCCTCCCCCGCCAGCTGGCATACGGCCAGGATGGGCAGCTGAAGGGCTTCGCTGTGCTGGAGTACGAGACTGCAGAGATGGCCGAAGAGGCACAGCAGCGGGCGGACGGCCTGGCGCTGGGGGGCAGCCACTTGCGCGTCTCCTTCTGTGCCCCTGGGCCCCCCGGCCGCAGCATGCTGGCTGCGCTCATCGCTGCGCAGGCCACGGTGAGTGCGTGCCTGGGAGGTGTGCCCCCGGGGGTGGGGGTGGGGCACCCAGGGGCCAGACCCTCCTCTCTTGAAAAGTCAGGGTGTCAGCTGGACTCAGGATGAGAGGGACGGGTGAGCCCGCGGCCCTGCGGCCCGGCGGGGCTCTAAGCCGCTCTTCCCTCTCTCTCTGCAGGCCCTCAATCGGGGCAAAGGGCTCCTGCCCGAGCCCAACCTCCTGCAGCTGCTCAACAACCTGGGGCCCTCCGCCTCCCTCCAGCTGCTGTTGAACCCCCTGCTCCACGGCAGTGCAGGGGGCAAGCAGGGTAAGGTGGGGCCAGGCAAAGTGGCGGCCAGGGTCCCCAGCTCTCTTGGAACCCGGCGCCTCCATGGACTGTTTTCCCATCCAACTGCTAAGTGACTCGAGCCCATGAGCAGGGGCTGGAGGAGAGCACCACAGAGGGAGCAGGGCCCCGAGCCCCTCCTGGGGGAAGCAGAGCTAGCAGCAGAGAGGCAGGCTAGTGAAAGGGCCATCCCTCCCTGCGGCACACTCTCCTTCTGGTCCTCTTTTGGGGGATATTGGTTGCTTTCAGGGAGCTTCAAGCCCGGGGCTGTGCTTCACGGGGGCAGGCGCTTCCATCCTGGGTTCACCGCTCACTCCCCGATCTCCCCCAGGCCTCCTGGGCGCACCTCCGGCCATGCCGCTGCTCAACGGGCCCGCCCTGTCCACCGCACTGCTGCAGCTCGCCCTGCAGACCCAGAGTCAGAAGGTAACTGCACGGCCCACGGCCCTGGGCCCTCCGTATCCATACGCACGCCCCGGCTCCATGTTGGTCCACGTCACACCCCGCTCACATGTGCCAGTGGCTTCTCGTCGGTGGGGTGAAGGCAGGTGCTCAGGACTCCGGCGATGACACAGTCTGGGAGAGAAAGTCCAGGCTTCACAGGAGAGTCGCTTGCTGGTGTTTCACTCCCACCTTCTCAACGCACAGACATGGAGACCTGTACAGACCAAGATAACACACACACACACCCCTGTACACACACATTCACACACATGCTGCTGACCTACCCGGTTTGGTTCATTAGGGTCAAGTCAGTGACGTGGGGGTGTGTGACCATCACTGACAGCCTCAGGGGCCTGTGGGGCTGAAAGTGGCTCCACGTGTGGCTGTTACCCTGCGTTGGAGACTGTGCTTCCCTGATCATCAGCAAGGGGACCGGGTGTGGGACAGTGTGTGCCTGGGAAGGACCGTCATCTTATGTGTGTCTGACGGTGGCTGGCAGTGCAGGGTGGTGGGACCTGACATCCTGAGCGTAAGGTGCATGTCCCCGGGTCTTCCCGGGGCCTGGTGTGCTGGAGGCCCTCTGTCACCACTGGGTGGCCGGAAGGGTGATGGCTGGGATGTGGGAGCCCATGTCCATGTGTGCCTGTGACTGGCTGGGCCTGCGGTCTGGGCGTGCTGGGTGCCTCCTGCCCGGGCCACGCTGGCCCATCTCCAGCCGATTGTGTTCTGTCTCCAGAAGCCTGGGATCCTGGGAGACTCTCCCCTGGGCGCCCTTCAGCCTGGGGCCCAGCCGGCCAACCCCCTCCTCGGGGAACTGCCTGCAGGTAACACAGACCCTGCCCCTCCTCATCTTTCTGGACCCGTTCCCTCTCCCCCTTTCTGAGCCCCTTTCCTTACCGGGTGGGGGCGGATGACCCCATCTCTCTCTGGGTCTCAGTGACCCCAGCCGTCACTTGGGCCCCCACCTCCCAGTGTGGCCGGAAGGAGCCTAGGAGGTGACGTGCTTAGAGGGCTCTCCGCAGTGCCCACCGCGTACCTGCTGGTCCCAGTCCTAGGGGAGGCCCAGGACCCCTGGAAGATGGGTCCTTTCCGGTTGGGCGCCAATACCTCCTTCTCCCTGTAGGGGGGGCCATGCCCCCGGAGCTGCCGCCCCGGCGAGGGAAGCCACCACCTCTGCTGCCACCACTCCTTGGTCCCTCTGCCGGTGACCGGGAAGCCATAGGCCTGGGTCCCCCAGCAGCCCAGCTCACTCCACCCCCGGCCCCAGTGGGACTCCGAGGCGCCGGCCTTAGGAGCCTCCAGAAAGACAGTGGACCTCTGCCAGCACCCCCTGGGGTAAGGCCCCACCCTGTATCCAGTACCAATCCGGCCTCCTGCCCTGCCAGACCCCGCCTGCCAGGGGCCCTCGCGAATCCAGCCCTTCCACCACAGGTCTCGCTGCTGGGGGAACCCCCAAAGGACTTCCGGATCCCCCTGAATCCCTACCTGAATCTACACAGCCTACTCCCGGCCAGCAACCTGGCGGGTAAGGAGGCCCGGGGCTGGGGAGGCACAGGGAGAAGCCGCCGCCTGGCTGAGGGCCACCTGCCTAACCCCCCAGCCCCTGGAGGTGGCGGCGGCGGCGGCGGCAGCAGCAAAGCCTTCCAGCTCAAGTCCCGCCTGCTCAGCCCTCTCGCCAGCACCCGCCTGCCCCCTGAACCAGGGCTGCCTGACAGCTGTGGTTTCGACTACCCCTCGGTGAGTACCTAGCCGCCGTGTGGTCAGCCCTCCCGGGGGCCGCTGCTGTGGCCCTTTGTCCCCTTAGAGCAGGTCATTCTCCAGAGCATTATTTCTCAAGTGCTGATGGCCAGGCGAGCACTAGGGAGATTGGGGGAAAGGTGCCACACACAGTCCCTGCCCCGAGTCACAGGTCTGTCTCTGCACATCAGACCTGCTTTCTGTTTGTCTCTCCTGAGAGGCGTTAGGCTGTGCTTCTGGCTCTTCGAGACAAGGCGCGGTGTCCTGTTGGTTTCTGTCTTCTCCCTTCTCCGACTCCTGTCCCTGTCCCTGGAGAGCTGTTCCTTCCATGATCCCAGCCCCCAATCCCAGTCAGCCATTGGAGCCCAGCCACTGGCAGGCCCCCTGTATTGTTTGGCCCACGCTGGATTAAAAACAAATAACAACTGAGATAAATGTTGACGCTAACGTATAAAAGACCTCACACACCCCAGATGGGCAGCTGCTCCTGAAACACTGTGAACACCTTCCCCCATGGGGGCCACATGCCTTCACAGCAGCCGCCTCCAGGGCTGATGTGGAAGCCCTCCCTGCTGTGGGACGCACACCCTGTTTCCTTCCAGCTGCCCAGCCTGCACTTGGAAGTTGCCCACACACAGTTGAGTGTGCCTCCTGCTGGAGGGGGCCAGACTTCCCCGGGAGCAGCAGAGCCCTGGAACTTAGCCAGGGGTGAGGCTGGCACGGACTCCGACCCAACATGCTTCTCCCCCTTTCCTTCAGGATGTGGGACCTCGGCGGCTCTTCTCCCACCCACGGGAGCCCACACTAGGGCCTCACAGACCCAGCCGACACAAAGTAAGGGCTTGCCCTGGCCAGCTTGCCTCCTGGGTGTATCAGTCAGCTCTTGCCGCATAACAAGCAGCCCTATCACTTGGTGGCTCAGAACGGCAGATACTTGATTTCTCCGTCACGGAGGCCAGCGGGTGGTTCCCTGGTGGCTCAGCTGGGGCTCAGTCGTCTGCGTTGGTTTTAGTCACATACCTAGCAGTTACTGGGTGGGGCGGTGGGGGGTTCAGCTGGGACAATGACCAGCCCCCGGAGCTCATTCTCCAGCATACCACCCTGTGAGAGTGGCCCACATATGGTGGTGGTAGCCCCAGGACTCCCCAGAGGAAGCAGGGAGGCCAGGCCCCTCTGCCTTTGCCATCATGCTGCTCGTCCCAGTGACCAAAGCTAGTCACTGGTGCAGGGGGCATTTTGGTGTCCAGGGAGCTGGTGGGGGTGCATTTTGGAGGGTCTGCAAAAGCAGGTGGAACTAGTCCTCTCTCTCATTTGGCCCGCCCCCTCTCTGCAGATGTCCCCCCCACCCAGTGGTTTCGGAGAACGGAGCGGCGGGGGCGGTGGGGGAACCCTCTCCCACTTCTATTCGGGCTCGCCCACTTCCTACTTCACCAGTGGCCTGCAGGCTGGCCTCAAGCAGAGCCACCTTAACAAGGTGAGGAGCTTCCCCAGCCACCAATTGCCCTAGGGACAGCCAGAATACAGGGGCTCCTGTGACCTTTGGTCCCTGGGTCCTGGCTGAGGTGGTGGCAGAGTGGGGTTCTAGGCAGGGCTGAGCTCAGACAGGCCATCCTCCCCACACCTGCGTTGTCTTGCCCCTAATATCCAGCCTTCCTGGTCACCTTTCACTCCCTCTCCAGTGGCCTATGGTGTGGGCGATATTAACCCCAGTAGACAGAGATCGAAACAGGCTCACAAAAAAAGAACTCCTCCTCCCCTAGCCTCCTAGCTGATGAGTGGCAGAGGCAGGATTCGAGCCTAAAACCCCTTCCCCTGGCCCTTGGGGACCGCTTCCTCTTCCATTCCATCTTTCTCCCATGTCTCCCAGGCGGTCGGCTCCTCTCCACTGGGCTCCGGAGAAGGGCTCCTGGGACTCGGTCCCGGGCCCAATGGCCACAGCCACCTGCTGAAGGTACGGGTCATGAGGTGGGGGAGTGGGGGGTGGCAGCGAGCACATGCCAGGCTGGGGAGCAGTGGCCCCTGGATGGCCCCTGACTTGCCACCCCGTCCCCTCTGTCTCTAGACCCCACTGGGTGGCCAGAAACGCAGCTTTGCCCACCTGTTGCCCTCACCCGAGCCCAGCCCCGAAGGCAGCTACGTGGGCCAGCACTCCCAGGGCCTTGGGGGCCACTACGCAGATTCCTACCTGAAGCGCAAGAGGATTTTCTAGGGGGCCAGTGCCAGAGATGCTCAAGGGCCTGCACCAAATCGCTTTTGGGTTTTCTGGAGTTCTGTTTGTGTTTTTTCTTTCCCCCTTTCAGTAATAGAAAAATCTCTGAAAAGACTTTGTTGACCAACCAGCCGGAACCCAAGGAGTGTGGGGGAGTCTGGGGGCCGCTGTGCACCTCTGGCCTGCTCCCGGCATGGAAATTCTACAGCCTTAAGAGAGAGGGGCCCTCGCCTGCTCTCTGTCCCCTCCCCCATATCCACCTGTGTCTGTCTCTCTGGGAGTCCTCTCCTGCCTCGTCACTCCTGTATTTTGGCCTTTCGAGTGCCTTGGAGGTTCCCCTGACCTCCCGTGAGGATCAGAGACTGTCCCTTTTTTAACTTTGACAATTGACTTTTGTTTCCTTTTCTAATTTGTATTATTTTTTAAAACAATCCAGGACGACCCCAGCTCTGATTCCTTCAAGGTCCAGCATGTCTGGGCCTTCATTCCACTGTTTTCGGTTTGAAATAGCTCAGCCCTCTTTCTCTCATGTCTGCTGCAGGCATGGCTGTGTCCTGCCCCTGCCTGCCCACTCTGGCCTGTATTCCAGCTGGGGGGCCCCAGGCCCCTGCCACTGTTCCCTTGCCTTCTGATGCCTTAAAGCCGGGTCCCAGGACCTGCGGTCAGAGCCTCTTAGATGCCGAGCTCCGGAAGCTTGACTCAGGACCAAATGGCTCTGGCCTGGGGATTGGGCCCCTCTACCCAGGGTCCCCACTCTGAGGACAGTAGAAGGCCAAAGCCTTGGTCTTGGCAAAACAACCCTATCATCCTTCCTGCCCAGGCCTAGGTGCAGAGACAGGTTTTCTCTGCCAGCTTAAACCAGTCTTGCTGTCAGTCTTTGGGAGTCGGGTATTGTGCATCTCACTGAGCCTCTGCTGTCTACCCCCTCCCCCGCTACCCCCATGTTGAAGATGAGCTCCGCCTCTCCATTCCCAGGCTAGATCACCTGGAGCTGGCCTCCTGGCCTCCTGTTGGCCCAGTGCCCAGTCCAGCAACTTCATGCAGATAAGCTCTGCCCCTGCCTACCAGCAGGACCTGTCGGCCTGGACCCTCCCTTCTGGCCAGCTGGGCCACCAGCTTCCCTCCCCTGACTCTGGGGGGTCCACATCCACTCCAGGGGGGTGTCGTCTCCCCAGTCCTCCCTCACAGACCTTCCTTTGCTGAATTAAAGTTTGTAAGTAAATGGTTTTAAAGAAAGCAGAGCTGGCTGGTTCTTGGGACAAACAGTGGGCCTGGGTGGGTAGTCGGGGATGGCCCCGCAGGTCATGTGGGGGCGAGCCTGCCTGGCTCCCTCGCACTTTAGCAGTCCCTACCTGGAGTCCTTCCTGGCACGCGCCGCACTCAAACGACAGTGCTTGTATTCGGGCAATTACGGGCCTCCCGGGTTGCGGGCCTGCCACTGGGCATGCCCAGTCCCGGGTCACGTGATGCCTGTCATGGCCGCCTCCGTGGCCCGGGGAGGCGTGAGTGCTGGATTTCTGCTGCGGGCGGCCCGGGGAACCTGGTGGAGCCGGCCTGTGGGCTCCTGGGGGTCCGGGGAGGCAGCGGCGCCAGTGACAACCAGAAGATTCCGCGCGACAGGTACCTGGGGCGTTTTGGGGGACTGCGTTAATCCGTCAGATGCCTGCGAGGCGCGCCGCGGCCGCTCACCCAACCGTGTTTTCCAGGCTCGCGCTCGGCGGGGGAAGAAGAAGCTGGCGGCCCCGACCGGCCCGGGGACGTGTGAGTGTAGGGGGTCAAGTCCCCTCTTCTTTATCCCACGAGGCTCCTCTGGTCCCCACCTTGCCCTGCAGCCTCATCGCTGTGTCCCCTCTCTACCTCGTCCTATTCCCCTGGCCGTCAAGGGGAGGGGAACTAAACCTAGACGTTACCTGCTCACCGCGCCCACCATCAAGTTTAGTATCTGCATCCCCATCTGTCCCCAGGGTGAACGTGGTGTTCGTAGACCGGTCAGGCCAGCGGATTCCGGTGAGCGGCAGAGTGGGGGACAATGTGCTCCACCTGGCCCAGCGCCATGGAGTGGACCTGGAAGGTGGGAACCCGCCATTGGGATTTGGGGAGGTCCTTATCCATTGTTTTTAAAACCCTGCAAATCAGATATTGTTCTCCGTTACTTAACCCTCCCGTGGCTTCCCATCAAACGTGGCTAAAATCTAGACTCTTGACCATGGCTCAAACCCTGACCAGCTTTGACCCTTCACTCTCTCAACAGCAATTTATTGAGCGTTTCTTAGAGGTCAGTAAAATTCCTACTCTCCAGGAGCTTGTATTCTCTCCTTCCTCTTTCTAATCTAGGCAAACTAGCTTTCTTGCTTGTTGCTCACACGGAAAAGCCAAGTTCATTCCTGCCTCAGGGCTTTTGCATTTCCTGCTCCAGACACCTGAAGTACTTTCCCACCAGAACTTCTGGCTCCACCTCATCCATTGGGTCTCATTCCTGACAATCTCATCCCCTCAGCCTAGCTGAAACCCCCACCTCCAGCCCCTCCATCACCTTAGTGTGCTTTATTGTCTTCCTAGCACTTCTCAGTGTCTTGTTTCATTTTTGTCACCTGTCCTCAGAATGAGATCAGAAACCGTGGTGCTACTTACCGGTTGCCTGTCATGTTATTTAGATCTAACCAGTATTAAATCTGTATTTGCTGAATAAAAGATAATCGTAGCAGACATTATGTTAAGCGCATTAAATACCTACTTACTGAATCTTCATGACAAGGTTATGTGATAAGGAAGACTGTTATCTCATTTTATAGGTAAGGAAGCAGCCCCAGGTTAAGTTGACATGCTTCAAGGTCAAGTAAGTGGCAAAACTAGATTCAAAGCCCGCTTATTTTAGCCACTGATCGATCGGTGCCACTCTTCTGTGTATATTGAACACCTACTGTGTGCTAGGCAGCAATGTACAAAACAGTCATGACCCCTGTCATTTCACATCAGTTTCAACTTCACAGGGACCGTTATCCCAGGAGTAAACATGTAATTACATTGTGAGCAGCTGGAAAGGGCAGTCTGGAAGAAGGAGAAAAAAAAATGGATAAGGTTATTTTTTAGGTGACTGTAATACAGAGCCTGATTTAATATCATCGGGGGTGGGGATGTTGGGGGCTGGCCGTGGCAGGCCTACCTCAAGTTCTGTTCTGGAATCCAATCCTAAGAGTCCATGACAGAAATTGGAACATGAGTTTCAGAGGCAAGTGGCCTGTGTTCAGGTTTTGCCTCTTACCAGCTCTGTGACTCTGATCAAGGTCCTTGACCTCTCTGGGCCTCTGAAGCTTCATCTGTGAAAGGGGACAGTTTATTTGCTGTCTCACTGGGCTGCTCTTGCACTTAGTGCTGAATGCCCGGCCCCTGGTTAGTGTGCCTCACTGGGTCTCCAGTATTCGATAATCTTTCATTGATGAGGACGCCACTGAGTTGGGAATGGGCTGGGGATGAGATTCCTTGGGGACTGCCTGGAGCTTCAGGGTCCAGACATTTTATCTCCAGGGAGCATGGAGGGTGGGCCAAGTCACCAGGTCCCCCTGGGTGGTTCTTCTGGGTTAGGAGGCTGCCTTGCAGCTTCATCCTCATTATCCAGCAAGTTGTGGAAGAGACAGAAATCTGTCCCATTCGCTTATAACCTGTCTCAAGCTTCCACCTGCCAGGCTCAGTGCCACGTAACAAGAGAGCAGGCCAGGTTGATGGGGCACAGGTACACCCAGAGATTCAGATGGTAACCTGAGATCGTGGTAAGCGCTGTGCAGAAATTAGACTCCCCAAGGCCAGGCAGGGATGGAGGTGGTGTGGGGAGAGGATAAGAAACAGGAAATGGGGGAACAGTTGAGTCCCTGAAGGCAAGAACGTTCTAGCCATGGTAAAGGAGTGGAGAGAAGAACATTCTAGGGCAAGGGGGCAGCAAGGGCTGAGGCCCTGTGGTGGGGACGAGCTTGGTGCGTTGGAACTGAGCAGGGGCAATTCAGCGTGGCTGAATTGAAATGAATGAGGGGTCGGGAGGATCTCAAGGAATGAGCTGAAGAGTTTGGTTTTATTCTGGCTGCAAAAAGGCCTTGGAAGGCTTTGTTTTATTTATTTTTAAGATTTTATTTATTTGTTTGACAGAGACAGCAAGAGAGGGTGAGTGGGAGAGGGAGAAGCGGGCTTCCCATAGAGCAGGGAGCCCGATGCGGGGCTGGACCCCAGGATCATGACCTGAGCTGAAGGCAGACATTCAACAACTGAGCCACCCAGACGCCCCAAGGCCTTGGAAGATTTTAGACCCAGAGGGACATTATCCTCAAGCACAGTTCTTAGCAACCAATCCAAAGGGTGGGAATGCGTCCAGGGGGAAAAGCCAGAATCTCCAGCTTCTGTATCTTTCAACCCTTATTTTCTGGTCTCTTCCCCTGCCTCAATGGGTGTTGAGGAAGCAGGTCCCATCGTCAGGAGCAAGAAGGAGAAGGAAGCCCGTCTGCCCAGCAGTGACAGGGTTCCAGCTATGGCTTACATGCTGCGGGGACCCTGCCTGACCTTTCCCCTCTCAGCCACACTGAAGTCAAGTCCACGCTCATTTACAGTTCTGTGTGCACCGTCTGGTCCACAGCTTGCTGGGGGGTCCTTGGGAGATGAGACACCCTAGACAGCCCTTTGCAAAACGTACATGCAGCTTGGGAACAGCTACTCGAATCAGTGGGGGGGGGGGGGGGGAGGTTTTGTCCTCGGTGCGGGCCCCTGACGGACAAGGGGCAAGTGGGGAAACAAAGGGCCTCTTCCCTCTTCTGTCTGTGCCGCATGGTCCCTCCGTGACCCTGCCCCTCACTGGCACCTCATCTGTCCCCCGCAGGGGCCTGTGAAGCTTCCCTGGCCTGCTCTACCTGCCACGTGTACGTGAGCGAGGACCACCTGGACCTTCTGCCTCCTCCCGATGAGAGGTGAGCGGGGCCGCCCCTCCCCGCTGTCCCGAGGCCCTCCTGCGGCCCCAGCCTCTCTCCTCCCTGCCCTGGGGGGCCCCCGCGCCAGCTGAACCACGCGCCCCCCCTTGACTGCTCTTCTCGCTCCAGGGAGGACGACATGCTGGACATGGCCCCCCTTCTTCAGGAGAACTCCCGGCTGGGCTGCCAAATCGTGCTGACTCCTGAGCTGGAAGGAGCCGAATTCACGCTGCCAAAGATCACCAGGAACTTCTACGTGGACGGCCACGTCCCCAAGCCCCACTGACACCGGCAGCCACGTGGCCCTGGGGAGCCAGGTCCAGAGGAAAAACCCAAGTTGCCAGCCCAGCCCAGAGCACGGACAGGCCGGAGAGAGATGCTGGAAGCAACCAGAAGGCCAGAGCCCCTGCCTCAGAGAGATCCCATGTCCAGGCTCTGGTTTTGGGGGCCGCGGGGAGACCCAGCCCTGCTGGGGAGGCCTCCCCCCAACTCATGAGAATCGGTGTGGAGATAGGGTGGAGTCTTACCGGAGCAACAATAAAACCGTCTCACGGACCTCCAGTGTCTTGAGTGTCCTTGGGGGGAAGGGGACGGGGAGGGCAGGCCCTGGGGGGGTCTCTGGCCATATCTTCTGGAGCCCCACATCTCGCCCCCCCCCCACAGTAGCGCTGGGGCCGTGGGGGCGGGGGGTACAATTGAGGCAGAGACCTGGAAGCTTCCGTCCAGGAGAGCTCGGGAGCGGAGCGCACGTGCAGCCGCGTGGCAAGGCCCCGCCCCCGCAGCCGCGGAGGGATTTGGAGGGACCCAGGCTGGCCTGGAGGGGTGTGAAGACCACCGGAGCAGAGCTGCCGGGGTGGGACCCGGGCAGGCCGGAGGGGTGGGGGCGGGGGTGCTTGGAACCTAGCGCCCGGCGCTGCCTGCCAGCCACCCCCCACCCTCCGCTCGCCCCGCCCCGCCCCCAGGTGGGGCTCATCGCAGCCTCTGCCAGAAGCGCCCCCACCAGGCACGTTCTGTTCCACTCAGGTGGGGCTCATCGAGTGGGCTCGGGGTGGGCGGGGCCGGGCGTGACTAGGGAAGTGGGACTGGGCCGGGGCATGATGGAGGCCGAACCTGTCCCAGACTTCTCGAAGCTGCAAGAGCTGCTGGCGCCGCCGTGTCTGGACCCTAAGCCGCCCGGCGCGTCCCCTCCTCAGCAGGCACCAAGGACCCCAGGATGCCCCAGACCCAATGGCAGGTGCGTTCAGGAGCGGCCCCTTCCCCGAACCTGATCCAGTGGTCAAAGGGTCATGACCTCTGGTTCCTGGGGTTATCCAGAGGTCACAGTGTTAGTTACTGGCACTTAAAAGGAAGTTCTGGTCCCGAGGGATCCTTGGGGTCATGTAGGGGTCACATGGGGTCAGAGGCCACGCAATTCCCCCATGTCTCTGAGGGCTACATAGGTGCTGCCCAGGGCTGAGGGTGACCACCCTGTCCCTTGTCCCCAGGTCCTTCTGGCCTGCACGCCAGGACTCGGTCACCACCCTGCGTTTCGTCCAAGAAACAGCAGAGGGGCTGGTGCAGCCCCCTGCCCGGGACACCCAAGCCCTCGGGCCCTGCTGGGAGCCAAAGGCCTTGGAGATTCTGGGACCCTCGCCTCTGGCAAGGGATGCCAAGAACATGCTGGCCCCAGTCAGCCAGCCATGCTGCAGCTCAGGGCCCCCGGAGACTCCCCCAGCCCCCTCAGCCCTACCCCAGAGGAGGCCCCGGAAGCAGTCAAAACCCCACCCAGGCGCTGAGAAAGTGGACCCCCGCTTCGAGGGGGTGACCCTGAAGTTTCAGCTAAAGCCGGATTCCAGCCTACAGATCACACCCAGCTACAGGTAGGGGCTGGCCCAGAGGAGGGCGCCCTTTTGCAAGTTATAGTGATAATGGGGGGGGCGAGGGCCTCTGGGCGTTGGCTCGAGGGGGCGCCCCACACCAGCCCTACGTTATAAACGGCCCAGTCTCTGAGCCAGAGCTCAGGCTGCGACCAGTCTGGGCCCCTGCTACAGCGAGCCTGCAACGTCCTGGTCCGAGCATAGGTCCCGTCTATGAGACGGGCCTGACCATCCCAAGGGCTGCTGCTACTGTTTTCTCCAGTAACGATCATGACCACCACCTGTCAGGAACAACAACGAGGAGAGGTAACAGATGGCCCTTGAGGTGTCTATTGGCTCGCTGAAGCCTTGTGAAGCCCATTTTGCAGATATGGGGACTGAGGTGCAGACAATGCGATCGCTTATCCGGAGTCACCCACTGAGGTCTCTAGAGAAATGAGGTCTCAAGCCGGCAGGCTGGCCCCAGACTTCTTACCTCTTCACATAATTAACATTATTATTACTGATGAGGGGACAAGACCAGACCTTTCAGACAGCAGGTACCTCCCTGGGGATGCTCCAAATCCCTCCAAATCCGAGGGGCTACTGCTTGGGACAAGGTTCAGGTCCCCCCTCATGCTAACTCCTGTGTACTCTCCAGCCTGGCCTGCAGTAGCCGCTCTCAGGGTCCCTCTGCAGGCCCTGCCGGGGGTCCTGAGGCCAACTCGGGAGGCGGCGAGGCCCTCGGTGAGTCCTGGTGACTTCAGAGCTATAAATACGGGGGGGGGGGGTAGTTTCCCATCCTCTCCTCCTTCCCATCCTGCTTCCCCATTTAGACCCATCCAGAAGGAGTCATGGTGCACCTCCCTCCGCTCAGGCTGAGTCACCCCCGCCCCCGGTTTCCTCCTCTGCTTAGCTTTGCCATCTGTCTCCCTTCCTGGCTTTCCCTCTGTCTTCGATCTGGTAATACCCAGGGCTGGCCCAGGGCCAGGTGGGGCCGTCGCAGCGACTAGCAAAATGCCCCACCTGCACAGGCCTCGTGAGCCCGGCTTCTTGGCTTCTGGCCCTTACCCTTGGACCTCTGCCCCTTCAGGGCCCCGGTGCTGTGCTTCCTGTAGGACCCAAAGGACCCCCCTCTGGAGAGATGCTGAAGATGGGACCCCTCTCTGCAATGCCTGTGGTATCAGGTCCTCAGGGTGAAGGGAGTTTGGGTGCTTAGCCAGTGTGGGGCTCTGGGAGTGGAAACCCTCAGCCGTGGGGAAAGTGGTTCCTGCGCGGCAGTTTCTGGGCTCCTGCTGCGTTCTGATGGTGGTTTCTCCAACCCCCGCCCCAGGTACAAGAAATACGGCACCCGCTGCTCCAGCTGCTGGCTGGTGCCCAGGAAAAGTGTGCAGCCCAAGAAGTTATGTGGCAGATGCGGGCTGTCCCTGGGCCCCCACCAAGGCCCGACTCAGGAAGGGTAAGCCTTTCCTCACCCGGCTGAGCCCATCTTGACTCAGTTTCTCCAGGGGCGGGGGTTGGGCAGAAGCCCTCCTGGGAGGAGTGGGGGAAAAAGACTTGGGTCTTCAGGGGCCCAGCCTACCTCTTCTCTGTCCCCTCCCATTCAGGGATCCCAGGTGGAAGACCCAGGCCTCGGGCTCCAGAGTCCCTGTCTCGGGGGGCCGCTGTCCCCCTCTCTGGCCCCTGGGCCCATCAGGTTGGGCTGAGCCTCCCCTCCGAAAATGTTCTCAGCAGTGACACTCCGACTGTGGACAGCAACAGCAATAAAGAATCAAACGACTCTGAGAAAGGGCACTGTGACTTGGGGATCCCACCTCATGCACATTTCCCTCCCTCCCCCGTGCCAGCACTATGGGGGCATGTTTTCTCACTAGGATTCTGAGGGATACACACACACCCATGTACACAAGGACCAGCCCCCCCCACCCCGAGAATTAGCCACATTCACCACAAAATTCCACATAGGGTACCAGCTACCCCTTGCAGAGACAAAGAACACTTGTAGAAAGACAGACACACATGGTGCCTGGCTGGCTTGGTCGGTGGAGTGTACAACTCTTGAGCTTGGGATTGTGGGTTTGAGCCCCAGGTTGGGTGTAGAGATGACTTTAAAAAAAAATCTTAAAATAAAAGCAAGACAGATACGTGTGTGTGGGCTGACACACATTCACATACGAGCCACACACACCCACATGTGCTGACACGTACGTGAGACACATAGACCACACACTAGGCAGAAACCCACATTGACACACACACATCTGATAGACACATGTGTCATTGGACACATGAGATACACATGACAACACAGAAGATACACCCGGGTGACACACACATTGGCACACAGTGATATACGCACAGTGGTCCCTTCGGTGGCCCCCTCTTCCTCTTCCAAGAGCTCTCTAACCCACCAAAGGGTGTCCCTAGCCTGAAGCCAGAAGCCACGTAGGAGAAGAGGGCCCTGGCCAGAGCTCAGTCTTGTGGCTGTTCTCCAGAACACACAGGGTACCAGTGCTCACTGGGAGGACTGGCGGGATACAGCCAGGGTGGGGGGTGGTCCTCCGTGGCAGCAAGTGAGACCTGCCTGGCCACACACCTCAGGAAGGGGAGCCCCTGTGAAACCCTCTTTGTCTCTCTTGGGTGAGCCTGTGGGGAAGGCCTGGGCCCAGTTCCTCAGTACTCGGATCCCTGACTCCTTCCGTGCCACCATTCCTCAGCTCAGCAGCCCCTCCCCCGTGTCTCCCATAGCTGCTGTCCTCTCCTTACTGGGAGGGTGGGCAGCATTCCTTGACCACCCAATCTAAAATGTATACCCTACTCCCACGCTGTGTCAGGCTCTAGTTCAGCTCCTCACTGGTCTCCCTCTTAGAACCTACCAGAATCTTCAGTTCTCTACTGCTTTGGGCTTATTTCATTCACCTTCATCTTCCCACCAGGACCATGACTGCAGTGACTGCAGGGTCCAAGGCCACAATCGGCCACCCCACAGCCCAGCATGGGAATTCTCTGGGGACACACATTGAACATACGGAGGTCTCAGACCGTGTCCCTGTGAACTCACGGCTATTTTTACCCACTTATTCAGCATTTATTGAGAAAGTATTGTGCACCAGGCCCCAATGGGGACACTTTGTGGTGACTAGAAAAAACATCCCTTGCTCTAGTGAAGCCAATATTCTAAAACGGCAGTAAACAAGTACTCAATTAAATATCTAAAATATGAAAATAAAATCTATAAGGAGATAAGGGGTTGGAGGGCTACCTCAGTGAGGTTTCTCTGAGGAGAGACAGCCAAGGCCTCTCTGACATTTGTATAGAAGCCTGAGGATCAGGAACTAGCTGTGGGACTTTGAGGGGAGGACCGTCCAGGCAGAGGGAATGGCAAAAGCAAGTGGGACTTTGAGGGGAGGACCGTCCAGGCAGAGGGAATGGCAAAAGCAAAGGCCCTGTGGCAGGCTGGACTTGGTGGGACTCAAGGAACCTCAGGGAGGCTGGTGGGAGTGGAGGGAGGTGGTTAAGGGTGTGTGTGACAGGAGGGGCCACATCATCCTTGTGCTGTTGCCTGCTGTATACAGACTTGGCCTTTAGTTCCTCCTACCCCGCAGGCTCCCAGCATCCCCCATTTCCTGTTCTTACCTTTGCTCAGGAAATGTTTGCCTAGGGCAGCTGACAGAGTGGGAGCTGTCCGGGATTGCTTCCTTCTCTCAGGCTCTGTTCCTGCTTTTGAGGGAGGCAGAGACTGCCAGAGTGGGGGGAGGCCAGCTGTTCTCTCCTTATGCTGCAGGGGGTGAGCGAGACGGTGTGCGGAGGGGGTTGCATGCATCTCATCTGAATCGTGACAGTCAAAAGGCACGTTGGGGTAAACTGAGGCACGGTGGATGGACACAGGGTGGAGGTGACATTGAGGGTGGGGCAGGGAGGCACACTCTAACATGAGGAACCCTTTAACGGGAGGGACATCTCTCATAGTGCAGTCACTGTCCGCATTTCCTCATCCTGGCAAGACCTCAGGATAGGAGCCCACTACCCAGACCCCTGGGAGGGGGCTCCACCCATCCTGGGAAGACAGCCTCTGCTCTGCCAGGAACCAGGCCTGGGGGAATCACCTAGCTCCCACCCCACGAGTTAGCGGGGTTAGAGGGCAGCGCTGGGCGGAAGAGATAAGGGGCAGGGAGCTGGAGGAAGGAGTGCGGTCCCCACCCCAGCCCAAGGTTGGCTGAGAGCAGGAAAATGGACACGGAGAGAACACCCTCCAGCTCACACTGCATGAAGGCGCCTTGGACCGTCCCTGACACACAGTAGGTCCTCAGAAACAAACAAAAGAGTCCATGTATGAATAATCCTCAGGGTTGGGACTGGAGCCTTGGGTTGCTTCCTCAAGGCAGAGACTGAAGTGGACGGACCCAGAGTCCTTTATAAAAACTTTATTGGGAGGGGTAGAAAATGGGTGTGATGCCCCTGGAACTGAATAAATAAATGAATGAATAAATAAATACATAAATAAAATAGAACAATAAATAAGCCCCCGTGTGCCTCTGGGGGGCGTCCCCCGGCCTGCGGGGAGAGGGGAACCGGCTCACGCCGACGTCAGCTGGATGGCGAAGACCTCGCCCCCGGCCTGCGCCTCTGCGGTGTCCGCAGCCTCGGTTCCACCTTCAGCGCCGGTGCCCCCGCCAGTGCCGCCGCCTGCGCCGTTGAGACACACGGCCTCACCGGAGCTTTCGGCCTCCTGCACGTTATACTCGCCCTTCTTACAAGCGGTGGACTGAACGTAGAAGGCCAGGCCGGCCCCCGCGGCCAGCAGGGCCGCGCCCCCCGCCGCGCCGCCCACGGCGACCCACAGCCAGGGACCTGCAGGGGAAGATCCTCAAAGACAGTGGACCAGCTCAAGGCTCCCAAGCCCAGCCACCTCTGTTCCCTCCAATGGGCGAGGTCAGTCCTCACGGGCCTGGCAGGGAACCCCAGGAAACTCACAGCGTGGGATGGGGGAAAGGAGAAAGCCCCCAAAGGCTACCCCGAGCGCTGGTATGACCCCAGACCCGTTTTACGCATCACTTCAGCACATGAGGCTAGAAGTCTCCAGCCTCAGGGACACCTCCAAGTCAACCAACTCTCTTCACCCCCAAGAGGATGAGGGCAGGGGGAACCGGGTCATTCCTTCACCCCGGAAAGCCCAAGACACACGAAGTGGGAGGGAGGGGATCTGGGGGAGGCCCCCCACGCCCGTCACCCCCATCTTCCCCGTCACCCCTGTCCTCTGCCCTACGTCCTCTCCAACACTTCTCCACAGCGGCACAGTGAGGGGTGAACTGGCTGGTCTTTACCACACAGGACCTACCCCAAGCTAAAAAGCCCCTCCCAGAGCCATCACAGCCCTAGAGGGTCCCTCCCCCTGAGCTGCAGTCCGTCTCCTCTTCCTCCACCTTCCACCCAAAACACGCCATCAAAGCCCCATTCGTCAGGGTGACCCTGCCTTCTGCCCTGCCCCATCAACTACCAGGAAGGAGAGGGAAGCGAGGACCGGGTTGGGGGGCCGGGGAACCCAAGGCGCAGGCCACGCCCCCTGCAGATCCCTCGCCCCGCCCCCAGCTGCCACTTACCGGCCACGCGCACTGTGATGCGTCGCGCGTGGCGCCCATGCGCGTTGGTGGCTGCGCACTCGTACTCGCCGCCGTGGCTGCCCATGGCGCCCGCCACGCTCAGCGTGCTGTTGTTGCTCGACAGGCCGATGTTGAGCGCCCCGGGGGGCGCGCGCCAGCTGATCTGGGCTGGGGGCCAGGCCTCTGCGCGGCAGGTCAACGTGAAGTTCCCGCCAGGCCGCACCCCTCCGGGAGGCGAGGCTGCCAACTCGGCCACCACCGGCCGGTCTGCAGAGGACATGGAGGAGCCCCTCAGAGCCGGTCCAGGCACTGACCAAGGACCCTTCCGCCCACCGCAATTGGAAAGTCCTGCTCAGATGGGTGGGCAGGGATCCGGCCTTTCGCCCCAGCCACCACCTCTGCCTACTGTGCGGCGTAGTCAGCACTAAAATCCTCTGCCCAGCTTTAATGAAGGAGAGGAAGTGGGGACCTGCACCAGTACCCTTCTGACCTAGAATCTGAGGGGGCGCGGGCGCCTGTTCCCTGGAGTTTTCATTACCCTCAGGTTTAGACCGGGAATCCTTGTCCCCAGGAGGGGGAGGCCTGAAGGAGTTACCCTTGAACTGCACTGGACAATCCCACTGCTGCAAGTCACCGGTTTGGGAACCGAGGGTCCTCTAAGCGGTGCTGCTCCCACTCACATTCCACGCCCACGGTGACCGTCCGGGTGTCCGTGCCATGCATGTTGGTAGCCAAGCAATGATAGGTACCCGCATCCTCTCGGGACACGCGCAGCCGCTGAGGCCGGGGCACGCCCTCCCGGGAGCAGCGCACTTGTGGGGATGGGCGACCCCGGGCAGCGCAGGCCAGCCCTGCTGCCTCAGCTCCTTCCAACCACGTCTGGTGACTTGGGCAGGTGGACTCATCCATTTGTGGTGGCGCTGCAAAGCAGCCATGGGGAGACATCAGGGAGGGTCCCCGACCCTGGGCCACCCCACTTCCCCGCCAGCCTGGGCCCCGCTCACACTCCGTGCTCACGGCGACAGTCTTGACCATGGAGCCATGCCGGTTGGTGGCGTTGCAAATGTAGATACCAGGTGCCAGTCCACTCTCGATGCTGGGGACTCCGGGAGGAGAGTCTGGGGAGGCCAGCGGCAGCAGCAACCCCTCACTGGCACCCTCTGAGCCGACGCACTCCACTCTTGGCTCTGGCTTTCCATCCACTTCACAAGAAAACAGCTGCCCAGATCCTTCCACCCATGTCCAATTGCTCGGGCAGCTCTGCTCCTCAAAACTGGGGCCATCTGGGGAGCAGAAGGTCACACAGGGACTGGAAGTCAGGCCAGGGTTATCCTGACATACCCCATCTTGCCCCGTGTTGTCCCCACTCACATTCCACTGTGACGGCCACAGTTTTGGCCACAGAGCCTTGAGCATTAGTGGCTTTGCAGCGGTAGGTTCCTGCGTGCTGCCGCACCACACGCAGCAGGCCCTCGACAACCCCGGCCTCCCCAGAGTGCACACAGCTCACGTTGGGCGGCGGGACCCCGTGCGCCACACAGCTCAGGGAGACCTCTGTTCCTTCCAGCCATGTAATGTGTTCCGGGCAGCCCATGCTGTCCAGCGATGGGGCGTCTGGAGAAGGAAGTGTTGTTGGGTTCGAGGTTTGGGGACTGGCCTAATGTCCCTAGACCCTCTTTCCCTATGAGGGAGGTCACAAAGGGTTGGGCAGGCTGTGCCCTGCCCAGAGACACTAAACCAAAGAGATTTTAGCCTGGTAGGGTGGTGAGCTGTTTTGAGTCCTTTTTTCTGATTCCTACAAAGTACGCACAGGCTTGTCCCCAAGTCTTTGGCCCCTAGAAACTATTAAATACCTTGCAAAGCTCACCTTCCCAAGATTCTGCCCACACGCCACCCGCAGACCCTTAGGGACACATCTGCCTCTCCCCCTCCCTCCTTCTGCAAGATCTTCCCCTAATCCCGCTCACCAGCCTCTTCCGTTTTTCAAAATCCTGCCCAAAGACACAATTAGGACCCACTCTTCCCTGTAGGCTAGTTACCCCTAGACCCTGAGAAACAGAAATGCGCCTGTGCACCCGGACTCACACTCCACCGTCACCGTCACTTCCTTGACTGCTTCGCCCTGGTGGTTGACCGCAGTGCAGCGGTAAGTGCCGGCGAGAGCGCGAGTGACCGGACCTTGCAGGCCCAGCGCCAGCACCGCCCCGCTGTCAGGCCGCTCGCAGTGCACGGAGGGCGCCGGGTTTCCGCGGGCTTCGCAGCGCAGCGTCTGCTCCGGGCCCTCCGGCCACGTCCAGCTCCTGGGACAGTCCGAATCATCCAGCCGAGGGGCGTCTGCAGGCAGGGGCGTGGGCCACTGAGAAGCTAGACGCGGTCCTTGAGGAAAAGCCCCACTTCCACAGCAGGGCCAGGGAGCGGACAGGCCGCTGGAAATCACGAGGAGGGAGGCGAGAGGTTAAAGACCAACTCACATAGGACGCGGAGTTCGGCGCTCTCGTTCTTGCTTAGGGTCTGCCCGACCACCTCGAGGCTGGCGTCGCAGAAGAAGCTGCGCTTGTCATCGTCCTCGGTAGCATTTAGCTGAAGCTGGGCGGGCTGCCCCGGGACCACGGCTGGAATTCCGTCCAGTGTGACCAGGGCTCCGGGTCCAGCTGCGCAAGTTACTGTCACCACCTTCCCCTCGGGGATGCTGGGCTCGCTCAGGGTCAGGACCGGCGCAGGGAAGCCTGGGGACGGGGCATTGGCCGGGAGTCCACCGACCACGCCTCTCCTTGCGGGTCGAGGCTGCCCCTCATCTGCCCGAACTCTCTCGGCAGTGCTGCCCACCCGTAGGCACCGCGCCCCGCCTCTCCGGATGCTTAGGCTCCGCCCCCTTCCCACCCCGCCCCTTGAGGTCGTCTGGCCACAACTTTACAGGGTCCTCGTCGGGTTTGCGATGTTTCCCCTCGGCGGCGGCTCAGACTCTCCCTCTACAGCTGTTCAGTCTCAGTCCTTCAACCTTCCCACCCGTTAGGGACTTGGAACCACGGCTATTCCTATACTAAGGCCCCGCCCCTCCTTTGCCCCTCCTTCCAGTTCCTCTGGGTCCACCCCTGAGCCGCGGCCGTTCCGCTTCACTCCCTCTTACTGTAGACGGTCACGTTCTCCCGGGTCTCGCGGCTCTCGCCCCCCAGGGTCACGTTGCAGACCAACTGCCTGGCGCCCTCCTGCTCTGCATTAGCTGTGGCTGTGGCAGTGACTACGAGCGCGTCCCCCTCCAGGGTGATATCGGGACTCAGCCTGTGATCTCCCAGCGCCAGGTAGACCTCAGCCTCCGAGGCTGGAAACAGCTCGTCCAAGGTGCAGCGCACGGGTCTTTCTGAGCCCACTTCCAAGAGCCGGGGAACAACGAGGCGCGGGGGGTCCGGAGACAGGGCTGCGGGTCGAAGAGCAGAGCTTGAAGATCATGTATCAAACACTCGATATGTACTAAGCGCTTTACATGCGCTATCTTACCCTATCATCCTCAACGCACAGGGAGGAAAACAGCTCACACCTTGTGTATTTTGGAGTTAGGACTGGAATTCAGATTTGTCTCCAGATTCTTAAACACTCGCCCGACTCCTTTTCGTCCCCTTTGGCTCCCTACACCCACTCACCGAAAGTTCGGAGTTCTCTGGGGGCGGAGCTGTTTGAAAACAGCCCCAAGCCATGCGGCCGCAGGTCCAGCTCCGCTCGGCAGGAGAAATTGGCCCCATGATCCTCCCTTCGCGCCAGTACTGTAGCCGTGAGCACCGCACCCCGCGCTCGGGGTGGCTCCCCGGCGAAGCTGCGTCGGATGAGCTCCTGCGCGCCCCGCAACAAGGTCAATGTGAGGCTCCCACGAGGCCCAGCGCCTGGGACCCTACAGCTCAGGGTGAAGTTCTCCCCCACAGGCTGCCAGGCAGGCAGCGGTACCAGCTCTACGCGATCCGGTCGCTCTGCAACGGGAGAACCATTGCTCTTGGAAACGCCGGGGCTCAGAGGCACGTGCCGTGGAACCCAGGGTCCCAGAGAAGGAGAGCTTGGGGACCGAGGGGGTGGAGCCTTAAGGGGAGGACCCTGGGGCCTAGGGGGCGGGGCTTGGAAGGAAGGGAAAATACTAGTAGAGTGGAGCGTGGCCGCTGAGAACTCACGGAAAGTGCGAATGAGCCCACGCGCCTGCAGCGTGCGCCGGGCGCAGCGGAAGAAGCAGACGGGCTGGGTCTCCGGCTCGCGGATGTCCACCAGCTGCCGCGCCAGCCAGCGCAAGCCCCTCTGGGTCCCATTCCGGCGCAGCGAGGTCTCCAGGCCACCGCGCTCAGGTCGTGGGCAGTTGGTGCTGCAATTCAGCCACAAAGATCCCCCGCGCTCCACGAGCGCCACGCGGGGCTGCAGGTCCGCCCAAAAGGGCTCCTGCGCGACCGCTGACCAAGGAAACGTGGGCTCACTCAGCCTGGGGAGCCACCTTCCTGGTATCTTTTTGCCCCTATGTCGAATCAGGGATTCCCGGGGAATTAGCAGAGGCCACAGCCAAGGAAGAACTCAGGAGTCCCGCGTCCTGCCCTGGCCTCAGGTTTGGAGGCGCGCTCCCAGGGTTCAAACCTTGAGGGCGTCTCTGGGACATGGCAGCAGAGAGCCCTGGTCTCCAAGGAGCCGATGGAGTGATGGGAAAACATGGGGGGGGGGAGGAGTGATGAGATGAAAGACGGGGTCTTTGACGCACACAGCAATGATGGGAAGAGGGGACCTCGTGTGGAGGAAGGAAAACGAACTGGTTCTCAGGGTTTTTGCCGGAGAGGGAGAGACAGGTTGAGGCGAGGGCAAAAGAGAGATGAGGCTGAGTCAAGGCTAAGTGAGGACCCCAAACCCGGGAGAACACAGAACACTGAGGCTGGGCTCATGGAAGGAAGCGCGGAACAGAAGAGGGACTCTGTTGCCAGGGCTCCGGATGGAGCGGGAATAGCGCCTCTGAGTCACAGCAGTTGGGGAAATCGGGTCTTTCTGGACCACGACTGAGAAGGATGTCAGTCCGTGAACCATGGAGCATAAAAGAGCGTGGAGAGGTACCCCGGAAAGGGACACGGGAGACCCGGGGTCTCCAGGGCATGAGATGGGTGCGGAAGAGCACCCAGGATCTCGAAGAGGGCAGGGTAGAGACCTCGGCGAGCGAGGAGTCTGGGAGCTGGGTCTCCATGGCGTGTTGGTGGGGAGAGGGATGGAGGGGGAGGTCCGGGCTCAAGGTGGGACAGAAGCGTGGGAGTAGAGCGAGACGAGGGCGGAGCTGGGAGGGGCTTGTGGCCGCTTCTCTGGTCCCGGAACTCCGCCCCCGCCCTGTCCACCCTGAGCTAGGACCGGGCTCTTACCTGAGAGGCCGAAGAGCCCCGGGCCCAGGGCAGCCCAGAGGCCGAGCAACGCCCGGCACAGCCCCGGCGAGGGCCCCGGCATCGCCGCCGCGGGGGAAGCGCAGGAGGCGAGGAGAGCGCGAGCGCTGAGCTGGGCGAGAGGACGGCGCGGCGGGTGGGTTGTGGAGGAGGCAGAGTTGCGTTCCGGGATTGGTTTAACGTTGGTAACTTGGTTTCCAAGGAGGGGGCGGCGGCAGAGGCGGCTGGGGGGCGGGAGGGCGAGCGTGCTCCAGGCTCGCGGCCTCAGCGAAGGCGTGCTGGCAGGAGCAAGCGACCCCCGGGGTCTACGTGGAGGCCCGCCTCATCGCCCGGAGCCTTCTGGGGGCGGCCGCGCGCTCCCGCGTCATCCTCGGCAGCGAAGCCGAGGTCCGGGGTTGCTGGGTAGCCCTTCTCAACCACCCCCCACCCCTAGCTTGGATGCTGTGGTAATGAGCTGGACTCAGAGCTCCGCCCCCATAGTTAGTTTCCCCACCCAACCCCCCGCGGCCCTTGGGCAGGGGATTGGTGTGAGGGTTGGGAGAGATGCGCGGAGTAGAATGGGGGAAGGCACAATTCTAGGAAAGGGCGTGGGGATTGCCTCCCTCACTGATCCTTTTCCTTAAGACCCGGGGAGCTGCGGTCTATAGCCACGCCCCTAGTCCCCCTCCGGCTCCGCCCCCGCACGCGACAGAGGGGGTGGGGAAGAAAGTGCCAGCGAGTCGGGAACACGTGTGCGTGCGCGCAGCGTTCGCGGGCGTCTAAATTAGGGTCGGCTCTGCTCTGGGTCTGTATTTACCCAGCGTGCAGCGGGCACGTGTCTACGCGGCGTGTGTGAGCGCAAGCGGCGGAGGAGCGCCCCCGAATCCGCTTTCGGCGCGGTGGGCGGGGCCCCGGACCGCACCGGCCCTCCCAGACATCCAGTGCGAGCCCGGCTTGTGTATCCACGCGAGACCGAGAGACCCAGTAGAGAGACCCAGTATGACACTTCGACCCTGCATCCGGGCCCCAAGCTTTGACACCCCACTGCGTGTGCCCCCCAGGCCGGGCGATCATCAAGACGTTACCAGGACGCGAGTCTGTGACACCCCACGTAGGCCATCCGAATTTTCCTTCCCCGCAGTCACAACATGGGTACCTTTTCTTCGTATCTTCGTCCCTCAACGTGTCATGTGACCCCGACCATTTGCTCTCTCACCGCCAGCGCTAACGGTGAACTTTGGGGGTCAGTTCTCGCTCTACCCCTGTCCTCGAGGAAAGTGCTGGGGCTGAAGGGGAAGGGCGGGGGGGGGGGCGGGGAGGAAACTTAACATCCAATCGGAGCTGCTGCTTTGCAGCGGAGGAGCCAATGCGGGGCGCGGGGGGAGGGGGACCATACTGTGAGCCAACCCTCCCACAGCCCAAGCCCTCCAGTGCCCAAGCTATGCCCATTTGCAGCGCACTGATAATGCCCGCAAGGGAGGTATATTAGACACTCGTCTGGGAATGGAGGGGCTGGTGCGCCCGGGTCCCCAGCTGGATGGGAATGAGGAAACCTCAGGGGCCCTCAGAGAGACAAGGAACTTGGAGAAAGTGACGGAGGCAAGGGCAAACCAGAACGCCACTTCCTCAGAGGTGGTACCCTAGTGGGGGACCTTTAGGCCGCGAGACAGAGGGTGACGGAGGAGGACTTTATTGAATCAGCTTCTCCAAATTGTCCCAGATGCCTTTTTCCTTTGGCTCAGCCAGCAGAGACCCTGCTCTCTTTACTCTGGTTGTGCACCAATGGCCATTGTCGCAGGTAGACGGCCCCCACGACGAGAAGGATCCCTACAAGGGCCGCGATGGAGCTGGAGGCCAAGGCTTTGGACACGGGGCGCCAAGCTGGGGACGGGAGGTGAGAGTGAGGAACGGAGCACAGGGAGGTAGGCCCACCCCCCGGGAGCTCCCGCCGGACTCGCTCGCCCTACCCGCGCGGTGCCCTGCCCGTCCCCTCCTCCAGTGCCCGGGATCGCAGAGGTGCCTCACCGAGGCCACTCAGCGTTATGGGTGCCGAGCTGCTGCGGACCACCAGGCCATCAAGACTGAGGCGTGCATGGCAGGTCACCGGTTTCCAAAAGTCGCGGAGCCTGGCGGGCGCCGTGTAAGTCAGCGTCACGTTGGCCAGATCAGAGCCGTTGTAGCGCCTCAGGTTCTCAGAGTAGATGACCCGGCCGCCGCGCCTCAGAGTCACCACCAGGAAGCCCACGGGGAACACGTGCGTCACGTGGCAGCGCAGAGTGTACTCGCTGCCCACCAAGAGCGGAGGCTCCAGGATCACGCTTCGCGGCCGCTCTAAAGCAAGGGGCGGTGGGCGAGGGTGGGGGGGACGCTCTAGCCAGGTCCGCGTGCGCCCCCTAGCGCTACTGCTAAATACCCACTTCCGTCCCCCTCCCCTCACCCCGGCAAGGCCTGAACCCCCAGTCCCTCACTGTAGGCGGTGATCTTGGCCGTGGCCCATCGTGTTTCTCCTGCGCAGGTGACGAAGCAGCGCACCTCGGAGCTCCAGGCTCTCACGTCCAACAGCTGGTAGGCTACCCAGCCGGGCCCACTGTGCGTTTGGCCCCGCGGCAGCTGAGTGCTGAGGCTGGAGTACTCCGGCAGGGGGCAGCTAGTGCTGCAGTTGAGCCACACGGAGCCCCCCGGCTGCACCTCCTTGAACTCGGGCCTTAGGCGCACCCAGAACGCAGCTGGGGTCTCCGAGGGCACCGGGGAGCTTCCTCCCGAGCCCTGCACCTGCGCTCTCCGGCGCCGGTGCGCCCTTCCGCCTCCCGGGTAGGCGGCCGCCAGCAAAAGCAGCAGCCAGAGGGGGAGCAGAGACCCCATGGCAAAGGGCCCAGACTGAGGGGCCAGAGCGCCCAGGAGCCAAGGCTGGCTCTGGAGATAAGGAGGCCGGCAGCCCCGCCTCCGCAGCCCCACCCAGAGGGACAGAGGCCCCCAGAGGGCCGAGGATCCTGCGGTGTGCAAGCCCCTCAGGCCCTCCCTCAGCTCAAGAAGAAATTCCAGACCTTTGTAAAACAAGGCTCAGAGAGTTTGCTGAAGAGGTATCTTTAATTTTCACTTGAGTCTCCCAAGGTCCTAACAAGCCCCAGATTTGGATTTGAGCCTGAGGGGTGGGCCTTGAGCCGGCAGCTTTTTCTTGGGGGAAGTGAGAGGACCAGGCTGGAAAGGGCTTCAGCTGGATGGGACAGCTCCCCTCAACTCACACAAGGCCAGTATTTATGAAAAAGCTTAATTAGCATGAGAGAGAGGCTTCTGGAACTGGGAGGGGATCTTCCCAAGCCTCTCCTCCCTACTGCCTGCAGGGTCCTCATCTCTGCAGGAACCTAGGGCTGCCAGAGTGCTCTGGTCTTGCATGGTCCCACTGAGATAGAAACAGGACAAGGCAGGGACACACAGGGGTTGGGAATAGTTTCATAGGACTCCATGGTTTAGCTGCCAGTGCGTGGGCATTCATGTTTAGGAATGCCACAGTATCATTGTGAGCACTAGCAGAGATGCATATGGGCAGAGAGGGGGCTAACAGAGGTCAGTGTCAAAGATGGGGGGAGGGCTCAGTGGGTTGCCCCTAGACATGGCACCAACTAAACTGTATCACCATAGTCAGTCCCCTTCTGGAGGAAAGAAGCTTAGCCAATGGAATGGGAAATTCCAGCCCCACTTGATCTTTTTGGCCAGGTGCTCCTGTGCAGTACACAACTAGCACATCCGTACCTGGCAACCCTGAATGAGGTTAGACTGAGAGCTCCTTGAGGACAGGAACTCACGTTCCTCCTCTTTACCATTCTAGCCCACATAAAAGGCACCCAATAAATAGCTGGTAAAAGAACAAATTAATAAATATGTCATCATTAAAAGTTGGGGACAGTGCGTGGACTGCAGGGCTGGAGCTGGCATTCTTCAGGAAGTTTGGGGGTATGTGTTTCCATGCTGTTTGTGTTTGCGCAGGCTACTTCTCTCTTAGGACTGGAGCATCTCAGTACACGCAGTAGGGATGTTTCACTGTTTCCCAGTTGAGGGTCCCATGTTGAATGTCCCACCACACCCTCCCTAGACAGGTCAGGCCCTGACATCCCTCAGTCATGCCTCATGTCCTGCCCCCTCCCTGTGGCTCAGTCCTGTGGCTCCAGGTCAGGCATGAGGCTTGGGGATCCTAAGTGTGCCTGTGACAGGACCCCCAAATCCTTTCTGTATCCTAAGGCCTCTATCCTGTCCTCAGGCATCCTGGGAAGGTGGGTGGAGCTGCATGGCTTGTGACCACCCTTGTTCAATGTGGCACTGCTGCCACCGTGTGGGGGGCTGAGGGGGAGGCTGGTTCCTGGCCCAGGTTCAGGGCGGTGTGGCCGGTGTGTTCAGCTTCATGGCAGCTGCCTCCTGGGCCTTCTGTAGCTTGTATTTCTGGATCTTTCGCTGACGGTTATAGAGGTAAGCGGCTCCGCTCACAGTTCCCAAGAGGACAGTAGCTACCACCACGATGATGATGGCCATGTTATTCTGGTGGTCTGTGGGGAGGACACAGGGCTGATGAGGGTTGAGTCAGGCTCACTGTCCCTGCCCTGCCCAGCTCCAAACCCCAGCACACTCACAGGTCACGTTCAGGACCACTTCGCGCCTGGTCACCCCGCGGGGGCTCCGGGCCTCACAAAGGTAAGTGCCTGCAACCTCCCGCTTGACAGGTCTCAGGTCCCCGATGGGCAGCAAAGCATCATCCCCCTTCCGTTGACATTTCAGTTGAGGAACTGGGTTCCCCCAAGCTTGGCACCGCAGGGTCTGCTGGGAGCCTTCCTCCCATGTCCAGTTTCCCGGACAATCCCTCTCGTCTAGTCGGGGACCATCTGGAGAAACACAGCAAGATGAGGAAGGGGTGAGGAACCAGGAGGACACCCCTCACCACCTAGGAATCTGGGGAGAGGGCTGGAGGGTGCCCTCAGAGGGCAGGAGCTCATGGGCTCTTAGGGGCTGGGTCCTCGGGGTTAGGGGTCACTGACCAGTGGCCCCAACTCACAAAGGACTCGGAGTTCCCGGATCTGGTTCTTGTGCAACAGGTGTCCAGCCACGATCAGGGCAGCAGAGCAGAAGAAGCTGCGTCTGTGGTCCGCGGCGCTGGCGTTTAGTCGGAATTCTGCCCTGTGTGCTGGAGACTCGGATGACACACCTTCCAGCGACACCGTGGCTCCGGCCTGGGCCTCACACTCCACAGTCACTAGAGTCCCTTCTGAGACCTCTGGCTCGCTTAGAGTCAGGTTAGGCGCGGGGAAGCCTGGGAGGGGGTGGGCGCACAGTGAGCACCGCCCTCTAGCATTGGCCCCGCCTCTGGAAGGCCCCGCCCCATCTTGACTTACTGTAGAAGACCACATTCTCCTCCCTCTTCTGGTCTCGATCTCCTAGGGTCACCACACACGCTAGCTGCTGGATCCCCTCCTTTTGGGAGTTCGCCTTGACATTGGCCGTGGCCAAGACGGAGTCCTTGCCGTACAGGGATGTAGAGTCCAGTTTCTTTTCTGCTAGTGTCAGGATGACTTCGGCCTCCGCAGCTGGGAAAAGCCCATCCAGAGTGCAGTTCACAGTCCACTGTGTGTCCACTTCCACAACTGCGGGGGTAGCAAGGCGTGGCCGGGTCTCTGGCAGGACTGGCGAGAGAGGGTGGGTGTGAACAGAGAGGCGACAGGCAACCTGAAGCCCCTTTCT
>NC_081558.1:7537851-7560060 GCF_022355385.1 Mustela nigripes | reverse complement strand
GGGGCATTTTCATTCCCCCATCTGGGACATCCTCTGGTTTTCCAGCGACTTTGCGCCTCGGGTCACCCCTGTCCCAGGGGCATTTTCATTCCCCCATCTGGGACATCCTCTGGTTTTCCAGCGACTTTGCGCCTCGGGTCACCCCTGTCCCAGAACCCAAGCCGGATTACAGCCTTTTCAGAAGGTCCTGAAGCTGGGGCACCCCATCCCAGATCACCCCACCCCAGTGCTCAAGAACATGCTCTTTCCTGAAGCCTTAGCACCCCGACCAGAGGCCTCTCTACCCTGGCTCCCCAAGCAGGAACAAAGCCCCGAGCCCATCCTCTCTGGCGGCTCCCCAGTGCCTCACCAAAGGTTTGGAGCTGCCTGGGGGCCGAGCTGTTCTGGAACAATCCCAGCCCTCCGGGCCTCAGGTCCAATTCCGTGCGGCAAGAGAAATTGGCGAGGTGGTCGTCTCTGCTCGCCAGCACCGTGACCGTGACCTCGGCGGGCTCCCCGACGGCGGGCTGCCGGCTCAGCTCCTCCTCCCCGCGGAGCAGCACCACGGTGAGGTTTCTCCGGGGCGCCCCGCCTGCCACCTGGCAGCGCAGGGTGAGGTTTTCTCCCACGGGCTGCCAGCGGGGCAGGGGTAACAGCTCCACTCGCTCCGGGAACCCTGGGTGTTAAGGGGGCGGAGGTGGTGGTGTGTGAGCAGGACAGCTGCCCGCAGGGGGCGCCGGGGCGCCGGCTGCACCTGTCCCAGGAGCCCCGCCACTCTCCACTTTTGACAAACACTCCCCAAACCACCTGAGCAGGACAGGAATTTTAAGAGCTTCAGGATAAACCGGTGGGAAATCCCCAGGTGGTTGTGAACAGGGCAAAAGCAATTCTTTAGTTTCAGCGTCTGAGAGTGAAATGCGGAAAATAAGCTCAAAATCTATCACCAGGAAATTTAAGCTGCCAGGTCCAGTAGAGATCGTTTTTTTATAAAAGCCCCCCCTCCCACCCCTCCCCCTTCTCCTCCTCTTGGCCTCAGGTTTCTCCCAAGCAGCCCTCACTGTGTGGCATCCGAAGATGACATTCATCCACTCAGTTAACTTGTCTCTACTCTATGTACCCCCTCCCCCACCACGGGAGGTCAGGCCGGGAGGGCAGGGGTCTTTGCTTTGTCCCCTGACCCATGCCGCTAACAGTAGGCTCGCCATATTCGTAGAATGAATAAGGGTGAGCCACCCACACCGACTCAAGGCCTTTCAGAAGCCCCCTTTTAAGGGAAAGAAGTTCCCAAAATGCAAGAACCACCTGCAGACACTGAAAATGAGACTCTGAACATCTCCTGAAAACACAACACGGTGGGCTTGGTTTTTGGCAGGGTCTCCGCTCCGCGGGAGGTAACAGTACTTCTAGCCCACGCTGCTTGTGAAAATTGACAGCAGCCATGACTCAGCCCTGAGACGGGACCCCCAGCCTTCCCACGGAGGGGTCTTGCCTCTGGAAAAGGGGTAGAAATTGAGCCTCAGTTTCCTGAGCCATAAAATGGGTTATCAGAGGTAAGACTTTTATGAGTCCATTTAAGAGGTAGAGAGAATGACTGTGGAACAGGGGCATGAGGTTTCTTTTTAGGGTGATGGGGATGTTCTAAAATTAGATTGTGGTGATGGTTGTACGACTCTCTAAATACGTGAAAAGGTGTTGAATTGTACACTTCAAAGGGGTGTCTTTGATGGTGTGTACCTCACACCGTATCTCAGTAAAGCTGTTTTAAGAAATAAAAGGGCAAGAAACCCCTCCACCTGCTGTGAGCATGAACTTGCAGAGCTGGTGGAAACCTCAAAACCTCAGCCCCCCCACCGCTCCGAAATGGAACTCACATCTCCGAGCCCAGCTCCTTGACCTTCAGGTCAGACTGGGGGAGGAGGTCTGTGTTGCTTGGCCCTCTCTCTGAGCCCCAACCTCCAGTCCTGGTTACTTCACTCTTCAAATATTTGTCTGCCCTCCCTTCCTGTACCCAGCCACTGCCCACACATGCGGTCTGGACGAGGTCCATGCCCAACTGCTCTCTGGCTTCCCATAAGCCTGCCGTCATCTAGAACCCTGGCCTGCGCACACACCTGCTATGGCTCCCTATCACCCTGAGGAGAAGGTCCCAGCTCGTCCACCCGGCATTTGAGGCCCTGCCCACCTCAGCTCTAGCCACACGGCTCTGTCTGTATTCAGTCCCTCCTAAAGCCCCTGCCCTTATCCACATGTTTTCCCACTCAAACCTTTGTCTAGGCTGTTCCCTCTGTCCTGAGTGTCTGTGAACTCCTACTCACCCTTCAAGGCCCAGTTAGGGGTCACCTCCTATAGGAGTTAACACCCTATTCTTTTTTTTTTTTTAAGATTTTATTTATTTATTTGACAGAGAGATCACAAGTAGGCAGAGAGGCAGGCAGAGAGAGAGGGCGAAGCAGGCTCCCCGCTGAGCAGAGAGCCCGATGTGGGGCTCAATCCCAGGACCCTGGGATCATGACCTGAGCTGAAAGCAGAGGCCTTAACCCACTGAGCCACCCAGGCTCCCCCACCCTTATTCTTTCTAGAGAAAGCTCAGCCACCCAGGGATCCTGCCTCAGCTTTACACTGGGGGTGGGGCAGGACCGAACTGGACAGAATGTCTTCTAGGGGACCCTTCTACTGTGTGCCGGTTCTGTTCCATTTCACAGAGCTGGAAATGAAGGCAAAGTCTGATGCCCGAAAGGCACAGAGGGAGAAATGTCACAGAGCTGGGACTCAGACTTGGGAGCACTGGGCGCTCAGCTATCAGGCCGACATGCAGAAGTCTTTCGGGGAGGTTTGCCGGGGGTTTCACATGCCACCGGGAATGTTTGGGGACTCCCCTCACCTGGCCTGAATCTGTTCAGACATGGTCCTGAAGGCTTCCTTCGGCCATGCACCATGAAGGTGGAAGGTCTTTTATGCCTCACGGCCTCATTATACCTGTGCAAGGAGAGCTCACAGGGAGACAAGCCATGTCCCCCACCGTCGCCCAGTTAGGCAGGGCCATGCTGGGATCGGAACCCGAGGCTGGCTGATCCTAAGACCAGTCGGCCCATTCTCTTCCTTTTCATTCTTCCCTGTTCTTTTTGTTTTGTTTAGTTTGGACTAGCGTTTTATTTTTTTTATGGCCTCCGGTAACAGAAATTCTCACGATGCAAAATGCCCAAAGTAAAACAAGGCACGAGACACATCGCCCCCTGCCCTCTCCCAGAGCAGCCCTCCCCAGCTTCTGTCCTCACAGCTAATACGGTCACTTCTTGCATTTCCTCTCCTGCCTCCTTCATGTGACAACACAGGCGTCCCTCACCCCGCCATGCTGCTCCTTAACACCAAAGTTGCCACTCATTCTGAGTATACTCCTTCCCTTAAACTTGACAGTACACTTGGGAGTTCATTTCCCCTTTCTGGACACATGCCCTTCCTCCCTGTTTTTTTCCTTTTGGCACAGCTGTATACTATTCCCCCCGCCCCACCCCAGCCCCCTATGCTTGCCCACATCCGTCCGCCCTTCCAAACTAAGCCCAGTGAAAAGCCCATTCCGCGCCCAGCCCAGATCAGTTCCCCTGGTGGATGGAGCTGCAGAGAAGCCCGATTCCCAGCAGTGGGATTTCTATGTCCAAGCACATGTGCCTGTGTCATTTGGAGAACTGACACTCCCTTTCCCCACTCAGGGCTGTGCTCCTGAGGCTCCCACTCTGTCAACAATGTCCCAGGACAGCCTGCTCCCCTCTCCCAAGTCTTGCCAGCACGGTTCTGAGCAATGCTATTGATTGTTGCCAATATGTGAAAAATGCCATCACTGGGCTGCTTTGAAATTGCTTCTTCTTTTCAAGAGTCGCATCTAGGACCTGTCACATGTTTAAAGAGGCCTAGAATATTTGAAGGTACTGACCGAATCTCTGTACTGCGCTAAAGGCACCCCAGAAAATTCAAGAAGGGGTTTCAAAGGACAATGAGGCTCTCCGAGGAGGTCCCCACTAGTCCTTCAGTGAGTCAGCTCTGGCCCCATCAGCAAGCTGCCAGGGCTGTCCTGGCCTGCGGGGACCCCCAAGAACCCACCTCTCCCACCCAGCCCGCCTAGTCCGGCCCCTGGGCCCAGCCACTCACAGTACACGGTAAGGGACATTGGAGCCATCAACTGACTGCGACAGTTGACAAAGCATATGGGATGGCTGTCTTCTTGTACGTCACTCAGTTCAAAGACCTTCCAGTGGGACCCATGGGCCACTTCCTTCTTCGTCAACTGAGTCTCCAGGCCCAGCTTGGGGGTCTGGTCACAGGAAGTACTACAGTTCACCTGTACGGTGCCTCCTCGGGGTATGGTGGCTTCTGGGGGGTGCACTGATATTTGGGCATCCCCAAGTCCTAGAACAAGAGACGGAGGAGGGGACAGGCATTACAAACGGGGTTCAACCACAATTACCGTGGACCCAGCCCGTGCCGGGTGCCAGGGACATCGCCTTGAACGAGACAAAACTCTGCCTTCAGTGTTCGAGACAGAAAAATTCACAAACAAGATAATTAATAACTGATGTTAATCCGAGCTTTGACGGAAACAAAACAGGGTGATAGAACGGACAGTTCCTTGGCAACAGGTGATGTGTGAATGATGAGAAGGGGCTGTCCATTCAGAGAAGAGACATTAATTCCGGGGAAAAGGAACAAGTGCAAAGGCCCTGCGGCAGGGTAGATGGAGGAGAGCAAGTGAGGGGGAAGAGCTGGGAGCAAGCAGGGTGGGAAGATCCTGTGGGCGGTGCAGGCCAGGCCAAGGTCTTGTTCTTCATCCCGAGGGCAATGGGAAACCACGGAGGATTTTGGCAGAGGATGGCATGATGTCAGTGTTTTTCCTCCTCCCAAGGTGTGAGGTGGAGAGGACTAGCCCTCTGGGAATGGAGAGGCTCTGATTAAGCAGGCTCCCTACTCCCTCTGACAAGTGGTCTCCCCTCTCCAGGCCTCAATTTTCCCATCTGTAAGGTGGGTGAATATAGCCATCCCAGTCCCTGCTGATGCAGTGGGCTCACAGCACAGCGCAGGGGAGAAGGCGGCGGGTTGTAGCGGTTAGCTTCCTCAGACCCCCCACACTTCCGAAGTGGAAAAAAGTGTCTGTCTGGGCCCACCCCTTCTCTGTCTCCCCCAAAGATCCCTGGCCTCAGTTTTCGGCCTACTCTCTCTGGGGTGGGGGTGTGGGAAAACAGCAGCTCTGCAATTTCTCCTAGAGTAATGGGATGGTGCCCGTTTCGTGGAATGAAATGGCGAGGCTGGGAGAAGTGACGTTGGTCACCTAAAAAGCCACAGAATCCACACTGGCGTCTGGACTAGAGCCCCTCATTGACCTCCTAAGCACAGGTGCCCCTTTCCCACCAATGCGATTCCCAGCACCCACCATCATGTGTGACCCACGGTGTCCCCTTCTCCCCTCCCTCTGGTCTGGAGTTAGCGGAGGGGTGCTGGGACATACCACTCTCAGCCTCTGGGCCCTGGGCAAGTCCGCCCTGGAATTCCCCAGAGCAGAAGCAGTCCCGGACTTCCCCAGAGATAGGGGATGAGGAACAGAATGTACGTGTGTGTTTGGTGGTGGGGGGGGTCCCCAGTCTACTCAGCTTGGCGTGGAACCCATTCCCATACGGTCTGACCGGGTCCTGGAGCCAGGACACAACCATTTCGAAGTGGCGGCTCTTGCGTTCAACATTTTACAGCGGAGAAACTGAGGCTCCGGGAGGCTTAACCTGTAGCTTGAGGCCACCTATGGAGATCATGCAGGTCTGGATTCGAACCCAGTGCTGTTGTCTTAGCTCTAGCCCCAGCTTCCCATAAAGAGCTACCTAAGTACGATTGGGGCTTTATCCCCAGCTGGCCGGGAGTCGGTCCTCCCGGTGCATTCGGGGCGCAGCTTGGATTCCGGGAGTTTGGCGCGACCGCAGCCCCCACCCGTGACTCACCTGGGGGCAGAACTCCGATCAGGGCGAGGAGCGCCGGCAGCGCGAGACGGGCGGCGCCGGGAGCCATAGCGGGCCGGAGGAGGGCGGAGAGCGCGCGGCAGGAGCGCAGAGGCGTGCGGCGCGGACTGGGCTCCCCGAGAGCGCAGGAGCTCTTATAGTGGCCGGGCACGGGGGGACAGAGGGGCGGGGCTGCTTTCCCGGAAACCTCGCGCCTTCCCCTCCGGAAGGAGGGCTCCGGCATTTCCGGATCGAGGGGGTACCGAGCCCAAGTCGTGTTGACCCCGCTAATTAATGAGCGCTGGAATTTCCGACTTGAATCGGCGAGGGCCGCAGCGGCCCCGCTGGCCCCGGGAGCCGCTCGTGGCGCTGGGGATCGGGTCCCGGGCTCGGGTGACCGTGGTTCAGCGTTTACGCTGCGCGAAATGCTTTCCCGAATACTGCCCACTGCCCTGGACGGTGGGGACTGCTATTGTGTCCATTCCACGGAGGGGTAAACCGAGGCTCCGAGCTGCGAGGGGATTCGGACTCAGCGCAGGCGGGCCTCTTTAACGGACTGGAGGGTCCCTCGCTTGGACGGGGGCCCAGGGATCCCTTCGGGGCGTCCTCTATCAAGGGCGCCCCTCCCCAAGGAGAAGGGGACAGCCGACAGATTTCCCGAGAAGCGGCAGGAGCAGGCCCGGACACATTCTGGCGTCCGCGAAAGCTGGGGGTGAGGACCGGCGGCGTCATCACGTCCGGGGCCCTGCCTCCGAAGGGTGCTTCCACCCCCGCGGCCTCGCTTCCCCTTTCGGCCTCCGCAGCGGGGACATCTTCACAGCTTCCAGAAAAGGGAAGGAAGCCGCGTGGTCCTGACACGCCGAGTCCCCCGCTGCCGTTCCCAGGGGAAACTGAGGCAGCAAAGCTGGAAGGGAGGGGGGGTGCTCGGACCCTTCCGTTCCGCGGGGAAACAGCTCCCTAAGTGGGGCGGGGAGAGGAGGCCGTCAAATTCCAAGGCTCCCTGGAATTTGCGCGCGGCTCCTGCAACTTGAGCGCTGGGCGCGCGCGCTGGGTACGTGCAGATGTTTGCACCCGCTGGTTCCATTAGGGCGGGGCGGGGGGGGCGTTGTCTCTGGGCCGCCTGCACGCCCCCCAAACCAGGGCCTCGGCCTGCGAGTGTGACCCCAAGAGTTGGCATCTACCACGACGGCGGTGGGGACCCTGGAGTCTCCCAGCGCCGGCCCGCGCCGCCCGAGGCTTCCTGTTGTGGGGCGCGCGCCACGTCGCCATGGAGAACTCCGAGGGGCCAGGGAGGTCGCGCAGCAGAAGGGGAAGGGAGGGGGGCCCCCGGGGACGTTCGGGCCCTTCCTCCGGAGGATGGGCCTGCGAGTCACTCATCAGCAAGAAACGCGTCCCTTCCCCCGCCCCGATTCTTCCCAAGGAATTTCCACGGGGATCTTTCTACGCGGGGTGTGGTGGGTGCTGAATTCCCGGCCAGAACTGCCTAGTAAAGGTGCAGAGTGGGAACGGGGACTCGCTGCCCCTCGAAGGGCCTGGGAAAATCCCGTACGGGATGGGGTCGGGGAGGGGGTTAGTATTTTCCGGCGGATTTTCCTTCTCTAAAGATTTTGTTTGTTTATTTAAGAGCAATAAAGATTACATTTATTTCTTTGAGAGCGAGAGCACGAGCAAGGGGAAGGAAAGGGAGAAAGCAGACTTCCCGCCGAGCGGGGAGCCCGAGGAGGGTCTCGATTCCACGACCCTGAGATCACGACCCGAGCGGAAGCCAGACGTTGTACCCACTGAGCCACCCAGGTGCCCAGGGCGGATTTTTCTCGGGCTCTTCTTGGGTCCCTTGACCTTAGTCCAAAGTGCGCAGGCCGCGAGCTCCCCCGCGCGGCCCAAATCTTCCTTGCAGCCATAAAAGCGCCAATCTTTTTCCCATCTCCTGACCTACTGTGCCCTATTTATTGAGCGCCTGTTGTATACCAAGAATCCTTCCAAGGGGGTGCTAACGACAGAGCAGTGATCAGAAAAGACAAAAGTTTCGTCATTGTGCAGAGGTGGTTTTAGTGGGGGGGGGGCAGACAAACAAAAATAAAATACATAGGCTGTTACTTGTGATCAGTGCTGAGAAGTAAAACGGGAGGGAACAGTCAATGTGGGATTGATGAGCCTTTTAATAGAGTACTCTGAGACAGACCGAGAAGATGACATTTAAGCGTAGACCACGGGAGGTGACAACATCAGGGAGGGAATGTACCAGGCAGAGTACTGAACATGCAAAGGCCCTGTGGTAGGGGCAGCCAGGAGGCCATGGTGGCTGGAGTGCAGTAAGGAAGGGAGGAGGAAGGGAGGGCAGGGAGGAGATGGTGCAGAGCATGCTTGTTGGCCCGCAGGGGACTTCGGCTTTCCTCCCAGTGAAGTGGGAGCCATGGACGATTCTGAACAGAGGAGGGACAGCCCTGACTCAGGTGTTTACAGGCACCCTCCTGAGACCGCAGGAGCTATGCTCTAGGGCCAGGGAGGACAGTCTGGAAGCAGGAAGCCAGAGGAGGTGACTCCTCTAGTCCAGGTGAGTAATGATGGGGCCTGCACTGGCCGGTGGCATTTGGAAACGTGGTCAGATTTGGCCTCCGTTTCGGTGGCAGGGTCAACTGCACTTGCTGGGCCTTGAGGACAAAATGGCGTCAGGGAGGGCTTGTTGGTCCTGACCTGAGCCCCTGGGAGGAGGGAGAGCATTTTCTGAGATGGAGATGGGGCGGTCATGGGGCACAGGTTGGCAAGAGGAGCCTCCACTCCAGGTCTTCCACTCCCTTTATGTTTCCTTGAGGACAAGGAAAACAGAGGCTCCCCAGCCCTCCACTGAAGCTTCCAGGAAGGGCAGGGTTTCCTTCAGGATGCCAGGCAGTCTCAGGCAGGCCAACAAATGTCCCCACTGAAGACCAGAGGCCATGGACACAGGGCAAAGTGGCCACAACCTGCTTTGTGGTTTCGTGCCTGCTTCTCCCTTCAGTCCAAGCTCTCGCATGGCTACCCTGCCTTTCCTGGCAGCTTCCGCGAGCTGCTTTTGTCCTTGAGCATTCGGACCGTGCTGTTCCTCTAGCCCAGATTTTCCTTCCACCATTTCTACAAAAGGTTCTCAGGGCATCGCATCCCCAAGGTGGTAACAGGAGGAGGAGGAGCTGGAGGGGTTGAATCCAGGCTCCCATACCTACCAGCTATTTGAGCATAAGCTCTCCCCAAAAGTGAACCTTGAAACAAAACTTGGTGTCCAGGCAGTTTGTCTGGGAGGTGGTGGAGTCCGGGAAGGCTTGGGATGGGGGAGTCCGGGAAGGCAGGCAGTAAAGGTGTGCGTTAGCAGAGTTAGCCATTGGGGTCACTGAGGTTCAGTCTTACGGAGGAACTCTTGGAGGTGGGGAGACTCTATGCCAGTCCTGTGCCTCACTGGGTGGAAGCCGTTCTGGGACTGTCAGCTCCCCAACACTTTACTACTAGATATATATTTTAATTTAAAAATTGTAATAGGTTTTATTTATTTATTTGACAGAGAATACAAAAAGGCAGAGCAGCAGAGAGAGAGGGAGAAGCAGGCTCCCAATGGAGCAGGGAGGCCGATGTGGGACTTGATCCCAGGACTGTGGGATCGCAACCTGAGCTGAAGACAGACGCTTAACCGTCTGTCTTTTGTAGTCACCAGGCTGTCCATTACATCCCCAGAACCTATTTATCGCATAACTGGAAGTTTTCACCTTTGACCCCTTTACCCATTTCCCCACCCCCTGCCCCCAGCAAGCACCAGTCTGTTCTCTGTAACTACAAATTCAGTTGTTGTTTTTTTAAGATTCCACATGTGAGTGAGATCACACAGTATTTGTCATTGTCTGTCTGATTTATTTCACTTAGCATAATGACCTCAAGGTCCACCTACGTTGTAGCAAATGGCAAAATGTCCTTTTTTTTTTTTAGAGTAGGCTCCACACCTACAACATGGGGCGTGAGACTGAGACCCAAGCTGAGATTAAGAGTTGGACGCCTAACCGACTGAGCCACGCCGGGGCCCCCACGTGGCTTTCCTTCTTTTTTTTTTTTTTTATGGCCAAATAGCATTCCACTGTGAGTATGTATATGTCCATTCATCCACCAATGGACGGTTAGGCTCTTTCCCTGTCTTGAGTATTGTAAACAATGCTGCAGTAGCATGGGGATGTAGAGGCCTTTTCAAGATAGTGACTCTGATCCCCTCCAACTGATGCAGAAGCAAAATTGCTAGGCCATATGGTAGTAACTGATTTTAATTTGGGGGGGAGCCACAATCCTGGTTTTCAAAGTGACTAGGCCAGTTTACATTCACATATATGTGTCTAACTGAGACAAGTTCACATAATATAAAGTTTACATTTTTAAAACATTTTATGTATTTATTTGTCAGAGAGAGAGAGCACAAGCAGGGGCAGCAGGCAGAGAGAGAGGGGGAAGCAGGCTCCCCGCTGAGCAGAGAGCCCAACACGGGGCTCAATCCCAGGACCCTGAGATCATGACCTGAACCGAAGGCAGACACTTAACCCACTGAGTCACCCAGATGCCCCTATAAAGTTTACATTTTTGCCCTTTAACAACTTTCTAGAATATTCACATTCTTATACCACCATCACCACGATTTGATTCCGGACTATTTCCTCACCCTCCCCCCAAAATCTGGCGCCTCCCGATTCCCTCTTCCCTCAGCCCCTGGAAACCCCTACTCCACTGTCTGCCTATGTGGGTCTGGCTATTCTGGACATTTCCCAAAAATGGAATCACACACTGTGGCGTTTTGTGTCCGGCTTCTTTCCCTCTGTATCACGTTCAGGATGTCTCGCGTAAAGGTTCATCCCTGTTGTAGCATCCCGCAGCCCTTTTCCCTCTCTCTGGCCGAACAGTGGTCCACCGCAACGATATATGACATTTCATTCACCCATTCATCAACAGGTGGGTCATGCGAGTCGTTCCCACCGTTGGTGGTTGTGAATCAGGCCACCACGCATGCTGGCTTACAAGTGTCTGCTGCAGTCCCTGTTTTCAGTTCTGGGCGTACCTCATTTCTTGTTATAGCTGGAGAATATTGCCTTGTATGCATACATGACACTTTGTTGATCCGTCCATCAATCGACGGACATCTAGGTTGTTTCTCCCTTTTGGTTCCTGGGGAACCACGCTGCTTTGTACATTCATGTGCAGGCATCGGTATGAACATTTTTTCAATTCCTTTGGGAATATGGTTAGAATTGCTGGTCATATGGTAATTCCAAGTGGAGTTTTGGAGAAACTGCTAGACTGTTTTCTTTTCCTTTCCTTTTCTTTTTAAGATTTTATTTATGTATTTGACAGAGAGAGAGAGAGCACTCAAACAGGGGGAGCAGCAGGTATAGGGAGAGGGAGAAGGAGGCTCTCCACCAAGCAAGGAGCCCAATTTGGGACTCGATCCCAGGACCCTGGGATCATGACCTGAGCCGAAGGCAGACGCTTAACCGACTGAGCCACCCAGGCACCCTGAGACTGTTTCCCACAGCAGCTGTACCATTTACATTCCCACCAGCAACATACAAGGATGCAAGACTTCCAATTTCTCCACATCCTCTTCAGTACCAATTTTCTGTTGGATGATTACTACCATAATTGCCATCCTAGCGGGTGGTATGTTGTCCTAGTCCCCCTCCTCCCCCAGCTCTCATCCCACTGTCTTTCTGACCTGCCCAGCAGACAAGCCCAGCAGAGGGCTGGAGAGTGGGCGGAGGCCGGCATGCCAGACAGCAGGTGTCAAGGATGCTGAGACCCTCTGCTGTGAACTGTGACCTTGAGCAAACCACTTCCCCCCACTGCGAGGGGTTTCTTGCTGGCCTCGGCTGAAGAATGAGAGGGTAACACAGACCTTGAAGGCTGATGTGAGGTGTCACTAACCTAGTTTGGATACAATGATTGGCCAGCAAAGAGCAAAGGCAGTTAGTAGTCGTCACAATTTGTCTGTTTCACGAGGAACCAGTGTGGAGAAACTCCCCCTAAAACTTCCTCGGTGGAAACACAGGCTTCCTCTGCGTTCCCACAGATCTGGTTCATGCCAGTATCACAGCTCATCCTAGCCACCCTAGGGCGTAAAGCAGAAGTTCACGTTGTTTACGAGTCAGTCAAAACAGAACTTTGCTTCTGCCTGCACCCCTTGACTCTGTGCTGGAGTCTCGCCCCACTCCTGGCTGAGAAGTCTGCCCAGGACTCAGGCCCAACTCAGTATCACATATTCAAGTCTCTGAACTTGACTTGACCTTTAAGGGGAGCCCCGGGGCAGGCCTCGCTAGGCTGGAGGCCTCAGTGAGGAAGAAGGGCCTGGTCTCCCTGCTGGTGACCTTCTTTCTGTCTGCCTCACCCCCTCTCACTAGCCTGAGGGGGGCCTCCTTGCCCAGGTGCAGGAAGGAGACGGGGGACAGGGCAGTTCCTCCTGGGCTGAGAGCTCTGGACGGCCCAGCAGCACATAAATGTGGCACCCTTAGGGGATTTGATGGGTATGTGTATTGAGGGGCTCTGAGGCTTTCTTTTCTAGACATCCCTGGGTTAGGGTGGGAGCATCTTTGGTTTGGGTAAATAAGCAGCAAGCAGACCCCTGGCTCCACCTTCAGAGCTGCCTGCCTCTCGCCCTTCGCCCTCTGAGTGGGATCCCAGCTCTGGCTTCTGCTTTCACTTTCTTAAGCCAGATTCAGCCGGAGTCCTGGATGTCCTGTCTTGGAATGGGTAACTGCACAGTGCCCTCCCTCTCTGGGCTCTGTCTGGGTCAGTCCATGTCCCCAGAGGGTGGGAGGACTTAAGGGTAGCAACAGCTCCCCCGACGAAATGTCTTCACTCATTGCTTCTTAAAAAGGCTCATTATAGAGAATTTCCAACACAGACAACAGCAGAGGATACGCGGTGAAGCCGCGCGCGCCAGTTTCCATGGTCTTCACAGCTGATCTGGTTCCATTTCTCCCCTTACGCCCCTTCATGGGATCAATTCTACCCCCCCCCCAACACCCCCACCCTACCCTGCAAAAAAAAAATAAATAAATAAAAGTGCTAACCCCCAGAACCTGCAAATGAGTAAGATGAAGTTGGTTGTTGAGGCTGGGTGGCAGCAGGGGAAGCGGGGCACTAACCCAACATGACCGGGGTCCTTATAAAAAGGGAGAATCTGGACACAGGCACATCCACAGGGACATTGCCATTCAAAGACAAGGACAGACCTTGGGGTGACCATGAGCCCAGAAACAGCAAGGATCGCCAGCAAACCACCAGAAGCCAGGGATGAGGGATGGGACAGAGAGTCTGACTCGCAGCTTCAGAAGGAACCCCCTGGCCGACAGCGTGATCTTCGATTTCCAGCTTCTTGGACCACGAAACAGTATGTTTCTGTTACTTCAGCCCCCCAGGCTGTGGTACTTGGTTCAGGCAAGCCCTAGGAGACCAACACACACGCTGCCTCCCAATTATTTGAAAACACATTCTAGTATCAGATCATCTTTTTTTTTTTTCTTTTTTTGAGGTTATTTATTTGCCAGAGAGAAACACAGCGAGAGGGAACACAAGCAGGGAGAGGGAGAGGGAGAAGCAGGCTTCCCACAGAACAGGGAGCCTGTTGGGAGGATCGATCCTAGGACCCTGGGATCATGACCTGAGCCAAAGGCAAATGCCAACAATTGGCGTCCCAGGCATCTGCTCCCGCCCACCAAGTCCAATTTATTTGAGAGAGAGAGAGAAAGCCCGCACATGCTCCTGAGTGGGGGGAGGGATAGAGAATTTCTGACTCCCCGCGCGGAGCTGACACAGGACTCAATCCCATGGCTCTGAGATTCGCCCTGAGCCAACACCAAGAGTCGGATGCTTAACCGACTGAGCCACCCAGGCGCCACTCAGATAATTTTTCTCTAATGCCTTTTTTCATCCTTAGTCTGGCTACAGGTTTCCGGTATGGTTGAATGGGTTCCAACACATCTCTGGAAAGTCCGTGGCGGGAGGTGGGGTGGGGGGGTGAGTTGGCCTTGCTCTTTCCTGAGCGCTGTGAGGTGGACAACTAAGCAGCCTTCTCGCTACGCTGATCTAGGCTCGGCTGGGCGCTGTCAGCACAGCGGGGTCTTACTCCAAGCCTCACGTCCCCACGTGGCCAGTGAGAGGCACAGGGAGAGTTAGGGAACAGTTTGGTTTCAGCCCAAGGGACATTTCCCACCCACCCTCTGCACCCATGCTTACACAGGCTCCAAATGGCTTTTTTACTTTGTCAAGTCTGGTGCTTTAAGGATCAAAGCTTTTATCCATGAGGATTTTCAAAGAACGTGCTTCGAGCTCTGAAGGCACTCCCCAGAGACGCATTCCAGAGATTTTTTTGGCAAGGGGCTACCTAGCCCATGGGTGGTGGCTGCCCCCCTCCTTGGCAAGACCGACACACACAGATGTCCGTTCTGGCTGTCTTTAAGAAAATGACCACATGGTAGCCTCTGTTAGAACTATTACAAGAAAATTAGCTTAGGGAGCAGATATCAGCAGACTCCACAATTAGAATGCCAGTTCAGGGGCTCCTGGGTGGCTCAGTGGGTTAAGCCGCTGCCTTCAGCTCAGGTCATGATCTCAGGGTCCTGGGATCGAGCCCCGCATGGGGCTCTCTGCTCAGCAGGGAGCCTGCTTCCCCCCCACTCTCTCTGCCTGCCTCTCTGCCTACTTGTGATCTCTGTCAAATAAATAAATAAATAAAATCTTTAAAAAAAAAAAAGAATGCCAGTTCAGTGTTTAAAAAGTGTGTTTATTTGCTCATTTACTGAGCATAGGGATTCAGACTCTGCTTGAGGGAAATCATTATGATAAAAGCTTCAGGTTTACGCTTCCTTTTTGTAGAATCAACCCCCCTGCTTGGCCTGCAGGACCGTGACGAAAGGCAGCACGAGCCCCATCGGGGATGTGAATTCTCGGGGGCAGCCCTGGGCAGCGGGGAGGCAGCAGGAGCGGGTTCCCAGGGACAGCGTGCCACCAGTCCCCTGCATGCTCCTGGAGGCTGACTCATCCTGGGGAAGTGGACTATGGGTCACCACTAGAAACAACCCTGAGGTTGCCCTTTGAAGAGAGGTACCTAGCAGCACCTAGCACTGAGGAAAGAGCCAGACTTGCCAACTGGAAGTATTTACAAAATGGCAATCAGCTGTTCTGTTTCTGATTAAAAAACAAAAACAAAAACCAGACTCAATGTTAAAAATGAAAGAGAAAATTGGGGCCAGAGGCCAGTGGGGCTCATGTGCCGAGCAGCCCCTCTCTGGTGGTGACGCCCGCTCGGCCTCTCTGCGCACGGCTGCACGGGGATGAGGGGCTTCGGGCGGTGCAGCCCTGCTCTCACAGGGTGGGCACGAGGCTCCCAGGCCTGCTGGGGGTTCGGCCTGGCTCAGGGCAAGCACCCAGCACGGAAGGGTCCAGGAAGAGGGCAGCTGAGGGGCCCCCAAGGGCAGAGGGCTGGGCCAGGGCTCAGGGGAAGTCACGGTAGGGCAGGCGGAAGGGGTAGAGAGGCGTGTAGCGTGAGTCGTGCCAGAGCAGCTTCTTCTCCAGGAAGGCGATGGTCTGCAGGGTCAGGACCAGGGTCTGGTGCTTGAGCATGCTGTACACGTTCAGGCCTGGGGGTGGGGGGCAGAGATGCGGTCCAGGCTGGGCTGCCTACCACCTCTGGGCGCCCATGTCCTCCTCGAGGAAGCAAGCCCTCCCAGTATTGCCCCTTGTGGTCCGACATGGGCTCACAGATCTAGGCTCAGTCCCTGGCTCAGCTGTTCACTGATGGCAAGACCCTGGGCAAGAGGCGGTCCTGAGCTCAGCTTCTGATTGAGAGCCTCCTGCATGCCTGGCTCTGCTCTGCGCTGGGGCTGTGATCCTTGCCACCCTCTCCAGCGGGAGCAGAGGCATGAATGTACAGCGGGAGGCCTGTGGCTGCAGTGAGCGAGCGAGCGGGACAAGTAGGGGAGGCGAGGAGCGCAGGGAGAGAAGGCGCAGGCTGTGGAGGATCCTGTGGGCCTCGACCCAGAAGGCAGTGGGGAACAGCAGAGGCCGTGGGCAGAGGAGGGAGGGGCAGGGCCCGGGGGCTCACGGGCGCCCTCTGGTGGCTGTGGTGGGGAGACCAGGCTGCGGAGGAGAGCAGGAGCTGGGGCCAGGAGGGAGATGCGGGCACTGGGGTTAAGGAGTGGAATGCCCGATATGCTTAAAGTCAGACCCGACAAAGTGAGCTAAGAGATGAGTGGAGGGTGACAGCATGGTCTGAGGTCTGAGCCACAGGAAGCAAGGCGTTCAAGGAGCCAAAGTGAGACCCCTAGGGGCAACTGTCCGGGAAGAAGTCAGTTATGCAATCAGGAGACGGAGAAAGAGCTCCAGGGACTAGTCAGTGTGGTGATGGGTGTGACATGCCCAAGCCAGACTGGATCCCATCTCCCAGGCTCTCGGAGGGAGGGAGGAGCCAGATGAGGGCAGCCAGCGGCCGGTCCACGCACTCCACGCCCAGCACTATGACCCGAGCCTGGACAGAGCCTTTTTCAAGGATGGCATTTTCCCGATGCTCTGTCCGGGGAAGGTAAGGGCTGGGCTGAGGAGGTGGCAGGTACAGAATCTGAACTGGCCCATGCACTGCTGGGGAACTGGAGGCGGGGAGAATGGGGACCCTCTGCTCACCGACAGCTGGGATCAGGTTGAAGGTCTTGAGGCTGGAGGTGGCTGCCACGACATTCTGGGGCATGTCCTCATAGGCCCTGAAACAGAGGTCAGGAGGTGAACCCCGCAGAGGATGGCACCCAGAGCCCCCACCCCTGGCCTGCCCCATGCCCTCACAAGTCCACAAGAAGCACGGAGTCCCCCCAGCGACGGTATCGGGCCAGCTCGGTCAGGTACTGGGGGTCGGAGGTCGGCAGCTCCAAGGAGTCTACGACGTGCAGGTCATCCTAGTAGGAAGAATGGATGCGCTGAGCCCCCGACAGCCCCCCAGAAGCTGCCTGAGCTCTCCAGCCCCCCCAGCCTCCTCCCACCACCAGGCCAGCAGCTCCTGGTGGGATCAGGCCCGTACCTGGGCCAGCTTGACGGTGAGAGCCACCTTGAGGCCCTGCACCCGCACCTTCATGGGCAGCATGTAGTAGTAGCTCGTGGGGCCCCGGGGGCCGTGGGCAATGCCTCCTGCAGGAAAGAGGTGTGTAGACAGGTGAGGACCCCAGCTGGGTGTAGAGTACAGAAATTTCTCACAGTGGCTGGCGTAGGGAGACTGCCAGGAGGCAAACTGAATCAGCAAAGGGGACAGGGCCTCGGGGACAGATGGAGAGGAGACACTGGATCCAGTGCTGCCTGGGACAGGTGACTTTATCACACTGGGCCTCGATTTCCTCAGTGTCAAACCTTAAGTGAGGCCCATCTACCCGTGCATCCTCCCTCTGCTGGGCCCTGGGGGTCGGGGGGGGGGGGTGCATCAGGGAAGATGGGCAGGATCCCCGGCCTCATGTCATTCACCTTCAGACAGAGGTTCAACTATAGAGGAAATCAGGGCTCTTTTTGGGTGGCACCAGGAGTTGCTCGGGGTGGGGGACCCAAAGGAGGTCAGGAAGAGCTTTCTGGAAGAGGCACAGCCCAAACACATGAGAAGAGTTGGCCAGGCAAACGGGAGATGACACTGACATCAGCTGTCTGGTCAGGGGGGATGTGGAGGAACAAGGGTGGTGGGCGGTGGGTGGTGGGGGTGGTCTGCAGGCACCACTGCCTGGAGTGCCAAGGAAAGGAGCTCAGACTTACCAAAAAGGCTGCAAGAGCCACCGGGAGGCTTAGGAAAAGTACTCTGGGTGTTGTGTGAAGGGTGGCCCAGGAGAGGCAAGACAGTAGTCAGGGCCAAAGGAGGCTGTGGCCATAGTGTGGTGAGAGAGGGAAGGCCAGAGCTGGTGGGGGCTGGGAAAGTGGATGACTCTCTGATCTCTGACCCGCACATGGGCAGTGAGGTCTGAGGGCCAGAGTCCTACTGCCCCTGCCTAGATGAAAGGAATGGGACCGACAAGCTACCGCACCAGACGGGTGTGAAGACACCCCCAGGGTCCCTCCCTCCCTGCCCCGCTCACCTCCTCGCCAGATCGGGGAGCGGATGCTGCCTTGCCTAGAACGCCCGCTGCCTTTCTGCGGCCAAGGCTTCCGGCCTCCGCCCCGCACCTCGGCCCTAGTCTTGGTCTTGGCATAGCTCTGCGGGTGCAAAGGGAGGAGGTGGACAGTCAGGTTTCCGGGGCAGACGCTGTCACGGCTGAAAGCGCCCGGGCCTGGGAAGACAGCAGTAAGCTAGGCAGTGGGGGCTCGCCACTGGGGAGCCCCACAACAGGAGGGACAGATTAGGGCTCCATCGGGACAAGCACACAGCACTTGGGGAGATGATACAGAAATCGACAGTTCTCTCATCCGCTCCAGAATGTCAGCCTCAGAAAGGCAGGGGCTCTGGAGAAAAATCAGGGAGAGGTATGGGGTGGGGAGATGATGAGAGACTTCCATGCTAAGCTAAAGACTTCATTCCTAGGACTATGGGGAGCCAGGGAGGGCGTGAGTAGGGAGAGGACTCACTGGACTTCTAAGATAAGCAAATAGAAAGCAGAGAGACCCTGATTGATAATGGCTTCTTCAATGTACTTGGCAAAAAAAAAAACTAATCCAAACTACTCACCACTGCTCCTGCTGACCTCTGTGGCCACACCAGGTTCCCTGTTGTCTCTGCCGAAGGACCTTTGCACATACTGTTCCCAGTACCTTTACCCTAGCGCCACTGCCCGCTTTACCTAGTTAGCACCTACTACACACCTGAGGTTAAATGTCTCCTTTTCTCCGGGATAACCTCCCTTGTCATATATTTACAAGCTTGCCTACTTGATTCACGTTCACCTCTCTGACAAGAGTATGAGCTTCATCAGGGCAGGGATCTTGTCTGTCTTGTCTGCTAGCACAATGCCTAATGCACGGTGGGTGTTCAGAAAACACCTGGCAAGTCACCTATCAGTGAATGGTTCAGAAGAGCCTAGCAGTCCAGAGAAGACAAACCGAGGAGCTTCCTCTGCCTCCTTCTGCCAACCTCACCCCACTCGGCCACTCACAATTCTCTTAAAGTTCCTCTGCCAGATGGCAACCTGGTGCAAGATATCCAACCTACGGAGAAAGAAGAGCCCGTGAAAGGCCCACCTCCAGTTAAAGCCCTCCCCCACCTCTCCAGACAAAAACAGGGGCTCCTACCATCCAACTCCAGGACCCTGTGCAATCTGCCCCCCCCACCCGCCCCATCTCACACCACCTCCAGGCCCACTCATTTTCCATTCTGTGAAATGCGGTCCAGCCTCCATGCCTTTGTGCTCACTGCTCCCTCTGCCTGAAAACATTCTTCCTCTGGCTGGTTCCTCCTTAGCCAGTAAGTCTCAGCCCAGACATCTCCAAGAGGAGCCTCCTTGCTAAGAAGAGACCCACCTCTTCCTCCTTCTCACAGTACCTTACTCTTTTCCTATTGTTACAAGTTACTCCTTGCGACCTTCCTAAAGAAGGCCTCTCTAGCCCTGCACACTGGCCACCGTGGCTACCCACCCCCTGAAATATGGCCAGGGCCTCATGCTGAAATACACTGTTTTAGATATACCAGGTTAAATTAAATGGATTGTTTCTTCCTTTTTTTTTTTAATGTGGCTACCAGCAAAATGTAAATTACACACATGACTCATATTATGGGGCTACATTGGACATGACCACTGGGGAAGCTTGCCAGGGCTTGGCAAGCTACTATGGCTAGTAGGCCAAATCTGGCCTGCTGCCTGTTTCTGTAAATATGTGCTTTTGCTTACAAGCTGCCTATTGCCACTTTGTACTACATCAGCAGAGAGGAGTCGTTCTCATGGCAACAGGAGAGCCTGCAAAGCCTAAAATGTTTACTATCTGGCCCTTTTGAAAAGAGGTTCACGGAAACCCATTCTGCACTGTAAGCAGCATCGGCAACCTTGGTGCTCACTCCCTGAATTCCCAACACCCAGAATGGAAAAGTGGCACATAGCAGATGCTTTGTAAGTATTTACAGAATACACGAAATATGTTGTTTTAAATTTCTTTTGTCAATCTCTACTAGATTGGGACTTTAAAAGCAAGGGGCAAACCATGCCAATATCAGTAACAGTAATAAACTAACAGCACTTACTATGCGCCCAATACGAAGCAACTGAGGGGCAACATACACGTTGGCAAGTGATAAACCAGGCCAAGGCGTTGGCCCACATAAGGCTGAGATCCCAGTTCTAAAGCTTCCAAGCTGTGTGAGCTTGGGCAAATTTTTTACCCTGTCTGTGCGCTCAGTTTCTCTGTCCACAAAGCAACAGTAACCGAACCCTATCCTAGGGTTGCTCTAAGGACCTACTTAACCAAAATGCAAAGAGGCTATGCCAGGGCATAACCATTGTTAGTGCTTATTTTTGCAAAATTCAGTAACAGCGACCATAGTCAACACATCTACAGGACTTATCAGGTGCCAGAATTAACTCATTTCATCATCACAGAAACCTCTTGAGGTCTGAGAATGGGGACACTGAAACACAAGAGGGAAGGCAGGGTTCGAACTCAGTCACTCAGGCTCCAGAATTCTGCGACCTTAACTTCCAGGACGTTAACTCTTAGACCTCAACCTCACATAACTCTTTGACAGGAAAAACCATCGTCCCCTTTTGGCACGTGAAGACGCTGAGGCTCAAGCCCCGCTCCTCCTCCCTCTGGAACTCAGTTCACCATTTCACTGCCACCCACCTGGGCGCTGTGGAGAAAACTTCGGGGTGCAGCTCTGCCAGACCCACGCGCTCCTGCTCGTAGCCCCGCAGGGACTCCACCCAGGCCTGCACCGGCCGCCGGGACGCGGGTACCGGGAGCTCGCACCTGCGCAGCACGGGCGCCTGGGGACCTGAAGCGATGGAGAGGTCACGGGTCAGGGCCGAGCGTTGGGACTCCCGGTTGCCGCCCCTCCTAGAGCGACCCTGGCAACCTCACCCGCGCTAGCCACCGACTCTGGCTTCGCCGCCTGGGGTGCTGCCTCTTCCGCCAGCGCGTTCAAACCCTGTAAACGGGGGACGAGGTGAGAAACGACCCCCGGAACCTCCAGCCTTTGTCCTCCGGCCCGTCTCCAGTCCCCGGCCTCACCCGGCAGCCCGCGGGCCGAGCCCTGGCGCGCGCCCCAGCCCGTAGTAGCTGCAACATTGTCGCGCAGCCCCCAATGCGAGGTCAAGGCTCCTTCTGGCTGCGCGCGGCGCCTAGCGATGACATCACGCCTGCGACACCGCGCGCCCGGCTCGGATCGGCGCTGGAAAGCTGAGTATGCAAGAGCGTCATCGGCGGAGCCTGGCCCAGCGTGCCTCCATCTTCGCCCCAAAACTAACCCCCAGGCTCCAATTTTCATGCCTGGCCTAAAGGACCCCACTGCAACACCTGGAAACACGTGACCTTACATCGAGAAGCCGCGCCCCTTCCGTAGGCCCCACGCTTTTTTGGGGGGTCCCGCCCCCAAAGGGCCTGTGCAGGAATCCAGCCAATGGCGGAAAAGGTTCGCTCTTCGTTTAGCCAATGAGCGTTAAGTCTGGAAAAGTGGCCCGCCTATGGCTGGGCGGTCCTGGGGCGGGCATTAAGAGAATATGACCAATACCTGTTATGCTTTTAATGTCGGTCAAGCGCTCCGCGCTCCGCTCCCGCTCCTTCTAGCTTCCCGGACCCTCCTCGGTGGTTTTTCGGTTTTCGATAAAGTGGTTTTGTGTGTTTGTTTACGTGTAGGACCTCGTCTGCCGCTGAAAACCCTAAGTACTGAGGCTGTGGGACCGTGCCTCTCAGATCCCCCAAGGTAGAGGAGTATCTTTCCCCTCAAAACACAGATTAGCTCTGTGTCTTCACCTCCTAGACGGCGTCCTGTCCCCTCTCAGACCTCTCTCGGCAAACAGAGCAAGGTGGGGAGCCCCCTGGATGGCCTCCCTAGTTGCGCACCCTTAAAACCGAAATTCAAATACTCATTTTTAGGTTCTTTGCCACGTTCCCCGGGCGGCCTCCCGGGGGCGTCATGAACCCATAGCAGCCTTAGCTGTCTCGCGGAGCCTAGTCACCGGGCTGGCCGGGACCAGGAGCTCAGTGACCTAGAACGAGGTCTGGGAGCCCTCAGTTTCCTCATGTGGGAAATGGAGAGGTCGTGAGACTTCATTCAATAAAGTCATGCCTACCACAAAGCGAACACTTAATGGTATTACTACTA
>NC_081558.1:7480223-7537841 GCF_022355385.1 Mustela nigripes | reverse complement strand
CTACTACTACTACTGAAGGTGAATTTTGTCATCCAAACAAGTCAAGAGCCTACTACTACTACTGAAGGTGAATTTTGTCATCCAAACAAGTCAAGAGCCAAGGCAGGGATGGGGTGGACCTAGCAGACTCGAATACCTACTAAAGACGTGGGTGGGTGTTTTGTTTTGTTTGCGTCTGATATATAACATGGATATTTTTGTGTAGTATTAATAAAAATTTACAATGTATTTCATTGTGTGTTCTATTCCTGCTAGAATAATTATGAATGCATATTTAAAACTCCGCCCACTCCGCAATTTAGAAAGCTCTTTCAATCCTTTATGTTGTAGAATTTTATTTATTCATTTTATGTTTGTGTAGGTAATTCACACACCGGATAAAGACAATTTCAACAACTACAGGAGTATAAACTAGAGTGAAGTGTCTCCTGCGATCTATGATCCTGCCCCTCCCTGTTCCCCTCCCAAAAGCCACCACCACAACCAGCTGTGTGTCTCCTCCCAGAACCAGTTTAGGATTTTATAAGCAGATTTACTAGTCTGTCCTGTGGGAGGAAGTTTGGATACTATGTAGCAAATGATAGAACATCACTTGCTTAATGATTTATTAGGCACCTACTGGTATTGCATAGGTAAATCCAGCAGACAACATTGAGATACTTACAGTGCAGTGCAGAAGGTTGAAAAATCAGAATAGGGAAAAGGGGATGCCTGGGTAGCTCATTCTTAAGCATCTGCCTTTCCAGTGCCCTGGGATGGAGTCCTGCTTTGGACTATTTGCTCAGCTGGAAGTCTGCTTCTCTCTCTACCTGCTGGTCCCCAGTTTCTCCCCCTGCCTGCTGCTCCCCCTGCTTGTCCTTGCTAGCATGCACTCTCTCTCTGACAAATAGATAAATAAAATCTTGGGGGGAAAAAAAAGAATGGGAAAGGGAAGCCTATAGTGTATGCAGAAGCCCTAGGGAATAACTCTTAAACCCTGGGGGCAGGGGTCTTAGAGGTGACTTCTCTGAAGCTGTAACTTGAGAGCTAAGGTTTGAGTGTCCATCAGGAGTTTGTCCAGAGGAGAAAAGGTGTTTTGAAAGAACAAAGTTGCAAAGACCAGAGGTGGGGAGAGAGCGGCAGGAGCCAGGGGTGATTGGACCTTCCTGATGGCAACTCAATCATTTAAGTTGAACCCACCGCAGGGCCTTTGCACTGGTGTTTCTTTTGCCTGGAACATACTTCTCCCAGAGTTCCACATGGCTTTATCTCTCACCTCCTTCAGTTATTTGCTCAAATGTCACCTCCTCCAAGAAGCCTGTCCTGACCACCCTATTCAAAATTGCAATCCCCACTCTTGGCCCCTCAGACCCCCTTATCCTGTCTCCCACCCATCAGTATTTCTCTTTTAACATCCTATTTAATTTCCTGATTTTTAATGCTTTTTGTCTGTCTCCCGCATTAGAACGTAAACTCCTCCGGGACAGAAGTTTTGCTCAGTGTCCTTCCCTGCTGTAGCTCCAACACCCAGGATAGTAGCTGTAATGCAATAGGGGCTCAATACAGGTTTCTTGAGTGAATTCCTTTGCTCAAAATCCTGTTGCAGGGGTATTACCAGAAACAGAGAAAGTCCTCCCTTTGTCTCCTGGGTCTCAAGATCTCTACCACCCCACTTGCTCCCGATGTCACAGGAACATAAGATACAAAAAAAAAGAAAGAAGGAAAGAAAGAAAGAAAGAAAGAAAGAAAGAAAGAAAGAAAGAAAGAAAGAAAGAAAAAAGATTATTTACCCAGTGACGCTGTAGTCACAGAGACACACGTTCACATCTAGAGGGTGCCACTAAGTGGCTGAGTACCCCTAGACAACTTGTTAGCTCTTTCGAAGTCTGGCCTGCTTAGCTGTGTAAGTGGGACTCACGCAAACCCTCCTCTCCTGAGCTGAGTGAACGATCAGAATTCTCTTTTCCTTCCACGTCTACTCCCCACAGTGTTTTTGCCTCCTCAGGAGACTGTACACACGAGTTAGATCACATCCCTCTCTGCTCAGAAACCTCGTGCCTCCGTTTTACTCTGAGCAAAAGCCAGAGTCCTCGCTGCAGCCCACAAGGCCTTGCAGGACCGGTCCTCATCTCCTCCCACCTTCCCCCTTTATTACTCTGTGGTTGAGACCACACCAGTCTTCTCACCAGAACTGGTCAATCCCATGTCAACCTCAGGGCCTTTGCACTGGTGCTTCTCTCTGCCTGAACCTCTCATTCTTAAATACCTGCATGACTCACTCCCTCACCTCCTTCAGGTCTTTACTCAAATAATTACCTCAGGTGACACTGGGTCTAAAGTCACTGTTCCTTTCCTACCCCACATTCTTCATACATCAGTACACAGATTCTAACAGATGATGTCATTCTTGTTTATCTTGATTCTTGACTGCCTCTTCCACAAGAACACCAGCTCCTGGAGAATGGGGTCTTTGTTTCTTGCTGGGTCTCCTTGCTAAGAAAAGTGCCAGCATCCAGTAGGCTCTCAGTACCTAGTAACTGAACAATGGGATATAGAGAAAGAAGTTTGCCTAGGACTCCTCTACCAGCATATTGATTGTGAGTGAGCCTTAATGAAAGGGAGATAATGACCTCGAGACCTGCATACTGAAAAGCTCAAAGTTTGGCCATTTTGGCCCAAGCCAGGATGGAGGTCAAAGGTTGACTTGTCTGGCCCTCTCCTGTGGATCAAAGGCTCAATTGCAGGTGACCTCTGTCCCCAGTGGTGTGTGGCCAATGTCAGTCTTGTCCCTCAGAGAAGATCCCTGCTGACCATGGGCATGATAGCAATATAGAGAGCAGACATCAGAAGCTGGAGGACCCCCCAACATCTGGTCTTTTCTAGTCCCCCATCATGGTGCAATGGTTTTCACAAAGGCCAGAGGTCAAGGATAGAGTATGGGGGGCAGCCCTTGGAGAGGAGGTATGGGGCGTGGGTGCAGGCTTGACCAGGGACCTTGACCTACTGGGGAGAGCCGCTCCCTCAACACCGACAAAACATCTGCGTGTTCGTTTGCGGCTCTGTTTGTGGGTGACCGCCAAGCATGAAAACCAGGAGTCTCCCATTGCAGCAGCCCCCAGAGGCCCCAGGCGTGGGCCTGATTTGCATAGACATTTCCATTCCCTTTAGTTCCCTTCAGTTCATGCCAGATGAGAGGTAGTGCAGAAAAAAAGGCCTTGAACCCCTTGGGGCAGGATACGTGGGCTCCCCAGGCCTCAGTTTCCTCCTCTGTAAAATGGGAGTATAATTATCCCACCCTCGCATGTTTTGTGTTCACCTAGGGCCTAGGTACCTTCAGCCCATTCATTCTCTGCTCCGCCCTGCCCCATGGCCAGGGGCTGACCCTGGCATAGGCCATCCCTTTGCCCATGGGTTCCTGCCCACGTTTAGCCAATGGCAGATCCTGGAGGACAACTGGAGGGCAGAAGACTACCGAGAGTCAGGATATTTCTCTCTACCTGCACTGGCAGTGGCTCCCACTGGGCACAGTCTCCCTATTTGCTTATTTCTAAAAAGTCTACGCAACCCCTTCCCCAACTTGGGTTTCCTGTCTATATAACCAACCCCTGCGCTAAATCCCCTCTGTCCATCAAGGTCCCTGTATAGACCTTGACTGATGTAAGGCAGCTGGGAGGCGTTTGTGTTTTGTTTTCAGATACAGTTTTTTTTTTTTTTAAAGATACCATTGAAGTAACATAAAGTCTTCCCTTTTTAAGGTACAGTTCTGCAAGCTCTCACAAAGACATAGAGTCACGTAACCACTACCACAAGCAAGAGAGGGAATTATTTCATCACTGAAAATCTACTCCCCACTGAGCCCTTCCTAGGTAGTTCCTCCCACTGTCCTCAGCTCCCTGCAAACCACCGGTCTGCTGCCCATTCCTCCAGTGTGGCCTTTTCTAGAATGTCATAGAAATGGAATCATCCAGTACATAGCCTTTTGTGTCTGGCTACCTTTCCTCCTTAGAAGGCATTGGAGGGAGTGCCTGGGTGGCTTGGTTGTTAAGTGTCTGCCTTCAGCTCAGGTCATGATCCTGCGGTACTGGGATCGAGCCCTGCCTCAGGCTCCCTGCTTAGTGGGGAGTCTGCTTCTCCCTCTCCCACACCCATTGCTTGTGTTTCCTCTATGGCTGTCTCTCTCTGTTAAATAAATAAAGAAAAGTCCTTAGAAAAAAGAAAAGAATGCTCTGGAGAGTCACCCATTTTGTTCTATGTCACTAGCTCCTTACTTTTGGAACTCCAAGTGACCGATACTCTGTCCTTGGGTGGTCTTCTATGTAAGGTGCCCTGCCGTTTGTCTAGCCATTCTCTAGCTGAGGGAGCTGCTGCGAGCTTTTGACAGGAACCGGCACATTATATATAAGTGCTGGGGTAGGGGGGCTTGCTGCAAAGTTGGCCTCTGACGTGCCCAGCTCCCCTAATCGCTGCTTCCCTCATCCAGAGAAAGCTCTGGAAGGCCCAAGACTGTATCTGCTGCAGATGTGCAGGGACTGGCCTCCACCGGCAGGCTTCCCGCCCCATCCCCGAAGCGGAGAGTGGGCCCTGAGCCCGAGGAGGAGGCCAGGCGGCCGCAGCCTCACCGCCTGCCAAAATCAGCATCTGGAAAGCTTCTCTACAGTTGGGGCTCCTTCCCCCAGTGCTGGATGATGACGAGAAACTTGGGACCTGTCTCTGACACTTCATGCAGTTCCTCCTGCCAAAAACCAAGAGCTGGGGGCTGGGGAGCAGAGGGGAGGCCCAGGGAGGACGGAAGGATTAAGGAGAAGAATGTTCCCCATCTTACCAGCGATGGACGCCGTCCTGACTGGTAAGCACCGCCCTTCTCTTCTGACCCATTGGGACAGGGATGGGGAGCTGGGTCACCTCCTTGGGCCTAGGACAGGGGCTCGGGATGGGCAGCAGAGCAGAGAGTTCTAGTTCTGTTGGGTTCCTCCAATAATGGGTCCGTGATTAAAGGAGCGAGACTGATACAAAGCGAAGGTCAAGCAAAGCTTTATTTCGCGCCAAGCATCAAGAATCAAACCAAACGTTTGGGGCCGCGCCTCTTATAGAGAGGGTGACCCTGCTTCTCCTTTACAGACTAGCTTTTAAGGGCAAAGACCATGTGGTTGGGTCTGGCCATGCACAGGTGGCCAATGAAGTTGTAACACACAGAGAAAGCTGCACAGCCATGTTAGGTGACCAATTGAATCACAATTTACCCTAGTAGACATTTGAACCAGCCTATCACCTTGGTCAGAATTAGCGCCCAAAAGGTGCCCAAAGGGCGAGGGCCATACTCCTTGGTAACCAGGGAGACAGTATGCGCCCCCACTGATTGAATACCTCCACCTGGCCTGACCCACCCTTGTACCTGGTCTTTGTTACCTGGGACTGGTTTCTGGGACTTGTTTTTAAGTAAGTTCCCCCCCCCCCCGGTGTGGGGGTGACGGAGTCCATTTAAGTTTTACAACAAAATGGCCGTTCAACTGGGGTGGGGCTGCTCTGGCTGAAGAGGCCCTTACAGTTCAAGCCTCACCACTGCTGTGTGCTTTGGTTTCCTCATCTTTAAAATGGGGTGATGAGGAAAAAGCAAAACTCTGGAGACAGTAAAAAGATGAGTGGTGCCAGGGGCTGGTGTGGGGGGCGGTGTGGGAGGGATGATCTGGTGGAGCCCAGGCAGTGAAACTACTCAGTGTGCAGCGATAATGGTGGGTCATTGGCCATACAGTCATCCAAACTCTGACGCAAACTACGGGCTCTGGGTGCCTCCACATTTAAGCACTCTAACAAATGCAGCCCCCCGGGTGGAAATTTGGTAGTGGGAGGCTGTGTCTGTGTAGGGGCAGAAGGTATATGGGAAATCTCTGTACTTTCTGCTCCGTTTTGCTGTGAACCTAAAACTGTTCTAAACACTGAGGTCTATTAAAAATAATGGGATGATGACAATAATAATGCCCCCCCCCCAGCTGTGAGGACTTGTAGAGCCGCGCCCAGCCCCGTCTGTCTGCGTTGTGGGAGCGTTAGCCATTATTGTCGGCGGCCCTGTAATTAATGGAGGCTGCTCCAAGCCTCTTCCTTCTCTTCTTTTCCCCTGCCTGGGAGCTCCCCAAGAAAAGAGCCTTGTTTCCTTCCTCTTCCACTGTTCTCTGATTCAAGTCCCCCCTCCCTAAGGGATCAGCTTTCCCCTTGACCTCCCAGACCATCAGGAAGTCTAGGATTGCAGTGTTTTCCAGTTCTTTTTCTAGCCCATTCCCTCAGCTGACCGCCAAGACCTGGGCTTGACCCAGAAGTAGGAGGTGGAGGAGTGGGGGGAGGCGGAAGTCGTCTGTTGGTGTATGTGTGTCTCTGGGGACATCACCTTTGTCTAGGAGCCATAGTCCCCTGACAGACGGGCCCGGATATGTCTGTGGCCTTGATATCACCCCACCCCCAGGTCCCTTGGGGGGGGTGGCAAACTGCTGAGCCAGCCGGGCCTGAGGGGGGGGGGCACTTCCTCCCCAGCCTTTGGGTCCCCACAGAGAGCTGAGATTTCCGCTCCGATAGCTCCCTGGTGAGGGGAGGACCCAGTTTGCTTTGTGCTTTGTACCCCGTGGGTTGAACACCTGGTTTCTAGAGGTTGTCCAGGCAACACACTCACTTGGCAGAGGTTTCAGTGAGTTTTTGCTGAGGTCTGATCGGACCCCAAGATCTGGCCTGGAACTGAGTGGAAATCTGGCTCAGGAAAAGGAACAAAGTCATTGTCTGACTTTTCTTTATCTCCCCATCAAGGTCCTACTACCTGTGTTAGAACGATCTCGTTTCTTCTCTGTCTCCTCCGTCGGACTGTCAATTTTGGATGGCAGAAACCAGTGAGGCATAACCAGAGGTAGCATGAAGTACTATATGAATATATAGGCTGTGTATATACATGTGGCATTAATATTCTTTCTTCTTTCTTTCTTTCTTTCTTTCTTTCTTTCTTTCTTTCTTTCTTTCATTTTTAGATAAGCTCTGTGCCCCAGTGCCCAACATGGGGCTTGAACTCATGACCCTGAGATCAAGAGTTGTATGCTCTTACCCACTGAGCCAGCCAGGTCTGCCAATATATTGATTCCCTTCCTTCCTTCCTTTTTTCTTTCTCTCCCTTTTTTTCTTTTTTAAATTTTATTTATTTATTTGACAGAGAGAGAGAGAGAGTACAAGCAGGGGGAGCAGCAGGCAGAGGGAGAGGGAGAAGCAGGCTCCCCCTGAGCAGGGAGCTTGATTCAGGGCTCAGACCCCAGAATCCGGGGATCATGACCCGAGCCGAAGGCAGATGCTAACCCACGGAGTCACCCAGGCACTCCTTGTTTCTTTTTATTCTTTTTTGTTTAAATGTTTATTCTTTTGGGTCGCCTGGGTGGTTCTGTTGGTTAAGCAGCTGCCTTTGGCTCAGGCTGAGATCCTGGGGTCCTGGGATTGAGCCCTGCATCAGGCTCTCTGCTCGGTGGAGATCCTGCTTCTCCCTCTGCCTCTCCCTCTGCCTGCCGCTCTGCCTACTTGTGCTCTATCTCTCTGTCAAATAAATAAATGAAATCTTTTTAAAAAGTTTATTCTTTTTTAAGAGTGTATTTATTATTAATATAAATTTATTCTTTTTAGACATGTGTCTTCTTTTTAAATATCATTCTTCTTTTTAAAAATATGTTAATTATTAATATAAATTTATTTAATAGCACTATGTTGCATACTATCATCGGTATGTTTATTAGGCATGTTATTGTTTATGTTATTGATCATAGTCATTATTTTTGTGATAAGAACTATTTTATGACTAGAAGTCTGGTGATTTGTGACCTATTATTTGATTTTTCATGTCTTTGTTAATTTTTAAAATTGATAATGTGAGCTGAAAACTTCCAGCGGATCCCCCAGGGTACACCATAAAGATCTGGTCTCCTCTCACCTGTTCCGCTGCCCCTAGTTCCTCTGCCAGAGGGTAACCACCGTGACTGGTGTCTTGTGCCTTCTCCCAGAGGTGGCCGGTGAGCAGACAGGCAAATGTGTGTGTATTTATACAACCCTTATAAATACACCCAGAAACGCGGGCAAGCAATGCAAACCAATGTGCATTGTGCTTATTTTCAATTTAACACATTGAAGAGAGTTTCACGCCAAGATGAATCCATTTTCACTTTTTATTAGGCCTAAATGGATCAATTTTAATTTCTTTTTGTATCCTTTTGCTTTTCAACACTTTTTTTTTTTAAGGTCTTATTTATTTGATAGAGAAAGACACAGCAAGAGAGGGAACACAAGCAGGGGGAGTGGGAGAGGGAGAAGCAGGCTTCCCGCTGAGCAGGCAGCCCTATGCGGGGCTCAATCCCAGGACCCTGGGATCATAACCTAAGCCAAAGGCAGAAGAGTAACGACTGAGCCACCCAGGCACCCTGCTTTTCAACACTCTTTATGAAGTATATACATACAGAAGACTGCACCCAACCTCTCTTTCTACTGGTTGCATTGTCTAGGTATCAAGCCACCTTAATTTTTTTTTTAAATTTCAGCTCTCTTGAGGCATCGTCAACATATGAAACTGTGAGATATTTAAAGTGTACATCATGTTGATTTGATACACGTAGACGCTGTGGAAGAATACAGCTAGTTGGCGAACACATTTGTTATCTCCCATATTTATGTTGTGTGTGTATCAGACCATGTAAGCCCCATTCTCTTGGCAAATTTCAATTATACAATATGATGTCGGCTAGGACAGCCACCCCATTTTACGTTAGAGCCTCAGACATTATTCATCTCACGGCTGCAAGTTTGTACCCTTTTACCCAGCTCCCCCTTTGCCCTCCTCAGTGCAGCAGCTGGCAATCACCACTTTCTTCCTCTCTGTTTCTCTGAGTTTGACCTTGTTTTGTCTTGTTTAGATTCCACATATAAGTGATAACCAAACAGTATTTGTCTTTCCCTCCTTGGCTTATTTCACTTTGTATAATCTCTCCAGGTTCATCCATGCTGTTGAAAATGGCAGGATTTTCTTCCTTCTCATGGCTGAATAATAGTCCATCGTGTGTGCACATCGTATTTTCTTTTTTAATAATTTTTAAAAGAGGGACACCTGGACACCTGCCTTTGGCTCAGGTCGTGATCCCAGGGTCCTGGGATCGAGTCCCACATCGGGCTCTCTGCTCAGCGGGGAGCCTGCTTCCTCCTTTTTCTCTGCCTGCCTCTCTGCCTACTTGTGATCTCTGTCTATCAAATAAATAAATAAAATCTTTTTAAAAATAATGATTTTTAAAAAGATTTTATTTATTCATTTGAGAGAGATAGAGAGAGAGCACAAGCTGGGCAGGGGGAGAAGGGGAGGAAGAAGCAGACTGCCCGCGGAGCAGGGAGCCCATTCCGGGACTCGATCCCAAGAGCCTGGGATTGTGACTTGAGCCAAAGGCAGATGCTTAACTGACTAAGCCACCCAGGTGCCCCTATACCACATTTTCTTTATCCATTCCTTCACTGACGAATACTGAGGTTATTTACATATCTTGGCTATTGTGTGTAATGCTGCGATGAACATGGGAGTGCAGATAACCCTTTTCATCCTTGTATATTTCAACGTTCTTGACTGAAGCATGATACACCTACAGAAAAGTGCACCAAAACTCTCCTGGTCATTGCACCATTTAGGTCTCTAGCGGTCCACTTTTAATTTAACTTATTACTGGCATAGGATCACGTGCACATGTTACAAAAATCAAGAGTTAGGAGAGCGTTCATAGAATGAAAGCAGCCTCCCTTCCATGCCCTGTCCCTATCTTCCCCTTCCACTCCCAGGGAATTCACTGGTTTCTTCTTTCTCCAATATTCTGCATATTCTGAGGACATGTGGTGGAACATCAGCTCCATAGGGACCCAGAGTTTTGTCTTATTTGATCTTGATGTATCTCCAGCCTTTTAGGATACTATCTGGTACACAGCGAGTGCTTAATGTATCTGGTAAATAGCGTATATGAAGGTTATGTATGCATTTTCACAAATAGTGTCCTCCTAAAAAGCTCTCTCTCTCTTTTTTTTTTAAGATTTTATTTATTTATTTGAGAGAGAGAGAGAGTGAGAGCATGAAAGAGGAGAAGGTTAGAGGCAGAAGCAGACTCCCCATGGAGCTGGGATCCTGATGCGGGGCTCGATCCTAGGACTCCGGGATCATGACCTGAGCTGAAGGCAGTCACTTAACCAACTGAGCCAACCAGGCACCCCTAAAAGGCTGTCTCTTGTCCCTGAACATAAGCTCCAAAAGGGTGAGGCCCTTTTTCCTGGTTTTGTTCACTGTTGTTGTCCAGGAGGTGTACCAAAAATGTTTGTTGGAGGAACCAAGGGCTCTCCTATTATGCTGATCTCTCCCACACATGTGTGTGTGCATGAATGTGACTGAGGGTGTCCTGCCCTCTCAGCAGCTAGGCACACAGAGTCACCCGGGGAAAAGCTGAATGAGGAAAAGAGAGGGAAACCAAAGAACCGTATGGAAGATTAGGCCCCAAGCTGGAAGGTGGGCTGAGCCTGGGCCTTCTTGTTTGGTTGACTCCAGCAAGGGCAGCTCCGGGGATCATCAGCAGAGGCAAGGGAGACTGTTGGGTGCTCCCACTTTTCTAGGGGCCTTTTCTGAATTTTGAGGTCTTATCAAGGCAAAAGCTACTCCTGTCTTTGGGCCAAGGCGTGGCACATACTGGGGACTTGATTTGCTGGAGGAACTCGGAGCAGGCGCTTGGTGCCTTTTTGCTGCGTTGACACATGGGGGCTTTGGTGTCTCCTTGTTGAGTATATAAATGGGGTCCCAGGTTCTCCAACTCCGGGGTCCCAGGGATGACCCAAGAGTACATCTGCGATTGAAGACTGTTGTTTCAGGGTGAAGACAGTGGTTTCACGGAGCCGCGTGACGTCACGCTCCCGCAGGTTCTCACGACTGGGTCCCGGGAGGGGCAGGGCGGGGGGGGGGGGGGAGGGGAGATGTGGACAAAGGGACCCCGCGCGCCTCCCCCGCCGTCCCCAGCGCGCGCGGCCGGGCAGACCCGCCACATCTGGAATTCATTGCAGCCGCCGCCGGAAAGGGGAGGGGAGGAGGGCGGGGCGAGTGGGGGGGCTAGGCGGTGTCTCTCCCCGCCCCCCTCTGTCCCCGGTCGGGAGCCCCGGGACGCAGTCCCAGTACGGCGGGCAGCCCCAGCCCCTGCCGATGCCGTCCCGGGGACGCAGACGCCAGAGCGAGCCCCTCCGGCCAGGGCAGGGACCCGGGCCGGCCCAGCCAGGTGAGTGTGCGGGACGAGTGGGAGGCCGAAAGGACGGGCCCGGGATCCCTGAGTCGCAGGATCGGAGCTGGGTAGCCAGGCCAGGGGTCGAGGGCGCACCGGGGCGCGCACGCGCCGCCCGTGCTTCTGCTGCACGGAGGGAGTGGTCACTGTGCGCCCTCTCCACGACTCCGGGCGGCCCCTACAGCCTCGGCTGCGAACCCCCAGACTGAGCTCCCCGCCTTCCCCGGCGGCAGGAAGTTGGCGCCGAAGAGAAGGCGGATCCGAGCTCTTTCGGCCAGAGACTGGGAGGCAGAGCGGTGTGCTCCGGGACCGGGGGGTTTGGGGAGTGTGTGTGTGAAGGGGAGGGGCCCTCCCGCAGGCCGACTCCGGCTGAGCCAGAGCGAAAGGTGCAGCGAGCCGCGGAGCTTCTAAGTCAGGGGCGGGGTCCCCGGGGAGGGCCGTCTGCTCCACCGCCTGCTAGTCTGCCTCTGTGCCTCAGTTTCCCCGAGTAGTTCGTCTTCTTCAGTCACCCCCTCGGGGGTGTGGCTTTGTTCTGGAAGGAAAGGGAACGTGAGTGCGTGACTCTCGCGCCTCTCCTTTCACCTGGGGCCCAGGGACGGGGCGGGGGTGCAGTCACCCGTGGCACGGACCTCGTGTGTTCGGGGACCCAGTTGAGCGTCGGAACCTCGCCCCCTCCTCGGGCACGAGTTGACTCACCCGGGGATTTCCATGCCCTCCCCCGACTCTGCGCCAGTCAGATGCTCCGGGAGCCACGCGCTGAGCCCACGGACCCCCGCGTGGCGCGATGGTGGTTTGGTATTTACCAAGAGGCTGCAACTGGGATCACAACCCCACCCCCCAACTCCCGCCTCTAAGCCCTCCGGGAATATTGGGGCGAAGCTCCTGGCAGGACGCAGAGGTGCCCCCCCCCCCCAGCCACGGGAGATGTAGGGGTTCCTCGCGTGTGGCTGTCGCGAGAGAGGCCCCAGCGGGAGCGAGCGTGGATACCGCGCATTCCACCGCCAGATAAGGAGGCCTAGACTGCAGCCGGAGGGCGGGGGCGGGTCCTGCCGCTGTCTCCACGGAGACGCGCTGGGCTTCGCACCGTCAGGGGGCTGCCGGCGACCCGAGGCTTCTCCAGCCTCTGCTGTGGTTTGGGGGCTAGGCTGAATTGAGGTGCCTCTACCTCGGGGACCCTCGGGGCTTTGTTCACTCTTCCGTCCGTCCGTCCATCCATCCATCCATCCATCCAGCACACGTTTTCAGAGCGCCTTCTGTGTGCCAGGCATCACGCCAAAGGGGCTGAAAACAGACTTGGTCGCTGGCCTCCAATACTCATATTCTACCACGAAAGCCAGACAGAACACAATAAAATACAATAATGATCTCTGAGGAGGGCAAGTTGTGTGAAGACAATGAAGTAAGATGCTGTCATAGAGAGGCTCCCCCGGGAAGGTGGCTATGGCAGACCAACGGTCAGAGGAGATCCCTCTGAGCCGGTGACCTTAAAACCGAAACCAGAAGGAGGGGAAGACAGTCATTCCAGAATTTGAGGGAAGGGCATGCCAGGTGGAGGGAGAGCCAAGTCTCTGAGGTAGGGATGGGGATGGCACCTAGGAGGCCAGCGTGGTTGAAGTGGAGAGGCCCTGGGGGGGCGTGGGAGGAGGCTAGATGGGCAAGGGCCAGGCCATTTTGGGCAGCGGGGAGCCATGGAAGAATTAGGAGGTGAGGGAGTGACACAGTATATTGGCTTTGTGAATTAAACAGCTCCCCCTGGTTGCTGCACGGAGAACCGCAGCGTAGGGCGCTCCTGACCGCTTAAGGAAAACCAAAAGTAGGGGTGGGGATACTACCCTAGGGCCAATGGCAGGGATCAGTGAGTGACAGTGGGACTGTTAGCACAGGGCCTGCCTCAGTGGAACTTGGAGGAGGGGCTCCTGGAAGCCGCTGAGGCTTTCCCATGTCCTTCCTCTCTTCTAATCTCCCACGAAACAGTCTTGGTCTATCTTCCCTTCCCTCCAAACCCTGTCACTTGTCCCTCTCATTGCATTTCAGGCCGGCCTGGCCATTCCCTGGCTGTAACCAGGGAATGGTAACCAGTGACCTCTTACTGAGCCTCTGGGAAGACGGCCTTGGTGAAGGTGAGCGGGAGACAAGCCCTGTGTTTAGCCAGGTCTGGGGAGGGGAGCCAGGCCTCCCAGGGAGGGGAGCAGCCAAGGCCTCTATCGGCCTGGTTTGGGTGGGGGTGCCTCTTCTGCCAGCCCCAGTCTCCAGGCCCCGCTTCCTCTTTCTGGGAAGCATGAGCCTGCCTTAAGCTCTGTCTTCAGCAGAGTCCTAGTGGGGAAGATGAGAAGAGGGAAGCAGTGTGGGCCTCGGTTTCCCCTTCTCTAACTAGGCGAGCCACCCCTCCTTCTGAGGAAGCCTTGACAGCCTCCAAGGGCTGCAGAAAGTGAGTGTGCAGCTCCCGGTCTCGCCCCCCACCCCCACCCCAGGGAAGAAGACAGACTTTCGGTGGGCCTCTGGGCTGTGAGGACTGAACCCAATTCTTATTTCTCCAGGAAACCTCCATAAATCTTCCTCTTGGCTGCCAGACCAGAAGGTTGGTGGCCCCGTGTGAGGGAGGGGGGAAGGGGGTGACCTAGGCTTTTCGCCCACCAGCACGGGTGCTTCCCAGGCCTGCAACGGGCCCTCGATTCTCAGTCATGAACCCCAGGAGGGGCCCAGAAGGGCAGGGCAGCCTGGGGGGCGTCTGGTCGGCGTGACCTGGCGGTCAGGCTGCGGTTCACACTGTCCCCAGGGACATCCACACAGCCCTAACTCTGTTCTCTGAAAGATGTGGTCGGCCTGTAAAGGACCCATCACGAGCGCCTTCCTTAGAGAGCCCCCGACAGGGCCAATCAAATGCCGAGGACGGAAAGCTCAGGCCAATGGGCGAATCGCTCAAGGCCCTGGGATTGAAGATCAGCCAATCAGGGCGCGGGCTGTTTCTGCCCCGAAGGCCGGTCTAGTGGGGCGGAGGCCAGGGCCAGGCTAGCTCCCGGCCGGCTGCAGCCTGCAACGGCCAGAGGGCATCAGGGCGCCCAGGGCCCGATCCGGCAGCGGAACAAGGGGCCTCTGTTTGGCGATCTGGGCGGGGCGGCAGTCTCCGGGGATGCGCACAAGGCCTTTCTCTGTTTCCAAACTAGGACGGATGCCCCTTCACCCAGGGGGAGCAGCTGCCTCTGTCAGGCCCCCGGCCAGGGCCTCTCCTGAGGGGGCGTCCAGGGACTGACATGGCTTGGGTAACCCCGGAAGCCCCCCATAATTCTCAGGCTCACTAGGAACCAGCCTAACCAGCCTTTCCTGGAACGGTACTCCAGGAGCACACGTGTTCCTTGCCAGGCCTGTTTCCAGGCACCTAGGGAGGGCTCTTCCCGCTCCCTCCCCCATTAGCTAAAGGCTGGAGCTTCCTCCTGGCTCCCCTCCGCCAAAGGCAGACACTGCACCAGCCCCTCTGAGACTACCCCCCACCGCCACCACCAAGCTGGGAGGAGGCCGTGATCTTGGCCTCTCAGCCTCTCTGCCCACGCTTCTTCCCGCCCCCTCCCCCCACAGCTCAGTTTTCCTTGAGGGGGGGGTGACTCAGGCTTTCATGGAAACAAATGTCCGTCCCCCCTCTCCTCTCAACCCCCTCTCCGGGTGCCTCTCGCCCCCTCTTCGGCTCACATGACTTCAGCTTCAGCGCTGCAGCAGCTGCCCCAACCTCCCAGCCAGGACCTCCCAGACTGGTCTCCTGTGGCTCCCCCATCCCCTCACCCCCTCCCAGCCTTTCCCACACCGGATGTGACTGGGAAGTGAGGACTCCACCCTGCTTCTTCCTGGGGCCTCACATCTGGATTTCATCCTGGCTGGGGAGGGGGGTGCCAGCGCCCTGCCCACCCCTCTGGGACCCTCTGTCCCAGGGCAGGGCTAGATGGTGCTGATGAGAACAGGATGTTGGGAATCTTGCCGTGGCTAACTCAGTCTACATTCCCTCCCCAAAGATTGGCTGGAGGGCACCTAGTCCCCAGCTGTGTGTGTGGTAGGAAGAGAGGGGCTAGTATATAGGCTAGTATTTGTTGAGTGCTTGCTATGTACTAAGGGTGCCTCTTGTGCCATTCAAGAGAATTTTCCCATTTCCCCTATAAAGCGGGCTTTCTTCTCCGCATTGCACAGATGAGGACATAGCAGTGAGAGGCCAAGTGTTGAGTGACTTGCCCAAGGTCTCACAGCATGTCAGGTGGAGTGGAGTTGAACCCGGGAGTGCCTCCAAGGTCTTCATCCTTGAAGATGCCATGACCTCTTAGACGCTTAAACCTCAGGGCCGCCCTGGTGTCTCCCCAAGACCTTATCTCGGGAGCACCCATGGCCGCAAGGCTTAGACCCAGCCTGAAATCCAGGGCAGTGGGTGGTAATGAGCAGGGGTTGGTGCTATCAGCAGCCAGCATCTTGCTGACCCAGGTTGGCAGGCGGCATGAGGCCCCGGGCTCCAGTGTAGTCCAAAAGGGAGATGAGCCCTCCAGGCTCTGCCCAAGGCTCGCTGTCTGGGGAGGTGAGCAAGAGTTCTGGAAGTTTATTTTGTGTCCCTCGTGCTCTTTGGGGGAGCTTCTGTTCTTCTGAGACCTCACAACCTTGAGGTTATAGAGGCTTTGGGGAGGTTTTCTGGCTCTACCACTTACCGGCTTTGAGACTTAGAGCAAGTGAGTTAACCTCTCTGGGTTTCCGGTTGGTAAAGCAGGGAAGATGATGCTTCTGACTTTGTGTGGCCACTCAGTGAGAAGGGAGGGAGCTGGGACTCAAACCACAGCCACCCAAAGTCAGAACCCAGGAAGCAGCCATGGCACTGACCCATGTGTCTGTCTGTCTGTCTTTTTTCTCTGCAGCTCTGACAGCCCCATGGCCCTGGTGGGCCACTGAGCCCCACCATGGGCAGCCTGTATTCAGAGTACCTAAGCCCCAGCAAGGTGCGGGAACACTACAATTACACCAAGGAGACTCTGGACAGTCAGGAGACGCCCTCCCGCCAGGTGGCCTTGGTTGTCATCATCATCCTCTGCTTCGCCATTGTGGTGGAGAACCTGCTGGTGCTCATCGCGGTCGCTCGCAACAGCAAGTTCCACTCAGCCATGTACCTGTTCCTGGGCAACTTGGCCGCCTCGGACCTCCTGGCAGGAGTGGCCTTCGTCGCCAATACCTTGCTGTCGGGTCCAGTCACACTGGGGCTGACCCCGGTGCAGTGGTTTGCCCGAGAGGGCTCCGCCTTCATCACACTCTCGGCTTCTGTCTTCAGCCTCCTGGCCATCGCCATTGAGCGGCATGTGGCCATTGCCAAGGTCAAGCTCTACGGCAGCGACAAGAGCTGCCGTATGCTGCTGCTGATTGTGGCCTCGTGGCTCATCTCGCTGGCTCTCGGCGGCCTGCCCATCCTTGGGTGGAACTGCCTGGGCCATCTCGAGGCCTGCTCCACTGTTCTGCCGCTCTACACCAAGCACTACGTGCTCTGTGTGGTCACCATCTTCTCCGTCATCTTACTGGCCATTGTCGCTCTGTATGTCCGCATCTACTGCGTGGTCCGCTCCAGCCACGCCGACGTGGCCGGCCCCCAGACGCTGGCCCTGCTCAAGACAGTCACCATCGTGCTGGGTGTCTTCATTGTCTGCTGGCTGCCGGCCTTCAGCATCCTGCTCCTGGACTACGCCTGCCCTGTCCGGTCCTGCCCTGTCCTCTACAAGGCCCACTACTTCTTTGCCTTCGCCACTCTGAACTCGCTGCTCAACCCCGTCATCTACACGTGGCGCAGCCGGGACCTGCGGCGGGAGGTGCTGCGGCCGCTGCGGTGCTGCAGGCGGGCGGCGGGGGTTCAAGGACGGCGGGGGGGTACCCCGGGCCATCGGCTCCTGCCTCTCCGCAGCTCCAGCTCCCTGGAGAGGGGCACGCACATGCCTACGTCGCCCACGTTTCTGGAGGGCAACACGGTGGTCTAAGGAGCAAGTAGGCCACCAGGCCATAGCACAGGGCTCTGTGAGCTGTCTCCCTGGACAGAGAGGGGGCTGCGAAGCAAGATGCCCATACACCACAGACCTGGGTGACATTGAAACTATTTCACCCTGCCCTCGGCCCGCTGAGACCCCCCACCGGGCAGATGGCAGAGCTCCAATGGGGTCAGAGGCTAGTGCAGTAACTAATGTGACCACCTTCAGAACCGGATCGCGGGGAGGCTCCAGGGGACCTGGAAGGGGCCTGGGTGACACAGCAGGCAAGCACTCAGGTGACACGGCAGGTGGCACTCCAGGGCGGGGGAGCTCAGGGCAGGAACAATTCACAACCCGATACAAGGGATTTCAACATTTCACGACTCTCTGACCCTCTGCCCTGAATGGAACTTCCCTCTCTGAATCCAGCCCCGCTGTCACCTTTTCCTGACAACCTTAAGCCACTTCCCCACAACCCCTGTTCCCAAAGGGCTGGAGGCCTCCTCCCTGACTGTCCTGGGCGGCCCCAGCTGACAGTTGCAAGGCCCCAGTCCACAGCTTCCCCAAATTTCACCAGCTGCCCATTTCGGCGGCTTCTTCCCTTTCCTCTGTCTCTCCACGCGATGCTGGCAAACCACAGGGTTGGGGGTAGATGCTGGATGCTATTCTCAGACCTCATCGGCCAATTGCACTATTTGGGGCACAAAGGAGTCACCACGGGCTAGAAAAACTGGTCTGGGGGCCTGAGGAGGGCTCTGGGCCTCCTGGTGGGAAAGGGTGGAACTTGAGAACGTTCTAGGGGAGCTGTTGGCAGAGGACCCCCATTCCTAAAAACCACCCCCCTGCCCAAGGTACTCCCACCTCCAGCGCAGCCAGGGTAACCAGATCTCCTGAGGCAGGGCAGCCTTGAGCCCGCTGTGCCTCCTTTCAAGTTGCATTGTATGGAGAAACATGGGGGCCAGGGAGCCAAGGACAATGATTGTGGGGTGCTCCCTTCTCGCCTGCCCCAGAAGGACTTCGCTAAATTCCATGGATAAATGGAAGGGATGTTGCGGTACAAATATATATTTATGTGTGTCTGTGTGTGCGTGTGTGTGATGCGTGTGACCTCCTCTCCCCACTGGGCTCCCCCAGAATGGATGCTGTTGTTGTCTCACGTCTGTGTTGAAGCTGCCAAAGAGGGGTCGGCCCCCGCACAGACCCCTTTGTAATTGCTGGCTCATCTCCCCGCTTGAGAGCTGGGGTACAGCTCGCCTCGGGGAAGGAAACCTCATGCCTCAAAGCAATTTCTTGTGAATGCAAAGGCTGGGGAAGAGGGTGTTGGGGGGCAAGGAGCCAGTCGGGGGCCTGTCTCCCCCCCATACAGCTCCCCAGATGCCCCTCGTGCCTGAGACCCGGACCCAGGCCAATAAACGGTTCAATTCCTCGTTTGGGTGGTTGTCTTTTGAGACTTAAGGTGGCCATTGCCCTAACTAGCACCCGGTGGCCGGAGGGTGCATGGGATAGAGAGGGTGGGCGGGATGGGGAGGGTAGCTGCTGCCCAGGCCGCTCATACTTGGTCATCCTTCCTATTCTGTGCCCCAACCCCGAGCCTCACCCAAGCCAGGATTACAGTGATTTCTGAGAAAACAGGGTGAATGCTGACCTTTCCCTTAGGGCATCTGTCTGGCCCTTCCCAGTGATTAATTAGATTCCTGACCTCCTTGTTTCCCTTCAGAGATAGCCTGGCAGGTGTGGGAGGGTCCCCTACTTCACCTCATCTTACCTACCTGTTCCTCCCTAGGAGAATGGTCTTAGGGGACATGGACCCTGATGACCCTCCAGGGCTCAGTCTTCCCCAAAGGAATGGGTAACTTTGCGTCAAGCACTTCCCATGACGTGAATCCCCAGAAGGTGGGAGTTACTATGAACTATCGTGGAGATGAGGGTTCAGAGAAGGTAAGTGAGCCGCTCGGGGTCACACAGCTAGCTGGGGCAAGGGCCTGTCTGGATATGAACTCAGGCGGGAACAGTTTGCAACCCGGTACAAGGGATTTCAACATTTTCCCTGGGCTGACTCTGGATCCCGCCAGCCCCACCACCGGGCCAGAGAAAGTATCCTCCACCCACTCTTTGCAGTGGAAGGAGTAGAGGGGGTGTGAGTAGAGCTGCCAGACCCCACCCAGAACCGGGAGAAACCCAGATGGGACACAGCTGGGGGGTGGGTTCTTAGCTCAGCTCCAGGCTGACACTCCCTTCTGCGCAGAGGCACAGGGCCCAGCAGCTCTTTTGAAGATAGATTTGGAGCGTTGATGGGGAACACAGTCCCCTAAGCTAGAGCCCCACCCAGCACGCCAACGCAAACACTAGAGTGGCCAATGAGAGAAGGAGTGGGGCAGCCAGCCACCACACGCTGCAAGGTCTGCATTCCCCATCGAATCCCCTCCTTCAGCGGTTCACAGACAACCTCTGCTTGGAAACCCGAGCTGAGAGGAGGGAACAGAAGAGATAGGGCCAGGCCAGCGTGGATAGATTCTCTCCGGATACACACCTGCTTTCTCTACTGCCTCCTTCCCGGCCTCTGCTCAAACACCATCTCCTCAGAGAGGCCTGCCCTATCTTCTACTCTACCCAATCCCTCTCCTGCTTATCACGTGGGAGGAGGTCATAGATCACTTTATCCATCTCCTCTCCATTAAAATGTGAGCATCTTGAAGAAAGGACGGCAACCGTCTTACTGTCTGTAGCATCTTGAATGGTACTTGCTATGTTCCTACCACAGAACCTTTGCACCTGCTGTTCCTTCTGCCTTGGAATGACCCCCCCCCCCCATATGCCTGTGCTGCCTCTCTGGTCCTTCTGGCCTACAATAAAATATCCCCCTGGGTGAGGCCTCTGGCCATGCTTACATTTCCAGTCCTAGCTACTTACCTTGTTATTCTCTTAATAGGCAACACATTTTTCCTTTTTATCCTGATTATTTATTTTTTAAGATTTTATTTATTTATTTGACGGAGAGAGAGATCACAAGTAGGCAGAGAGACAGATGGCCTACTGTCATCGGTGGGGTGGGGGAAGCAGAGAGCCCAATGCGGGACTCATCCCAGGACCCTGGGATCACGACCCAAGCCAAAGGCAGAGGCCCAACCCACTGAGCCACCCAGGCGTCTCATCCTGATCATTTTCTTCCTCCCTCTTTGGAATGCCACTTCTGTGACAGCAGGGTTTGTATCTGTCCTGCTCACTGCTTGGCCATGGTGCTCAGAACAGTGGTGAGGACACAGTAGGTGCTCAATAAATGTTTGTCAAATGAATTAAAATGAAAGCACACACTGGTCTTTTCAGTGAGATGTTTATTTCCTATGAAGAAAATAAAATAGAAAAAGCAATGTTTTGGGGTGCTCTGTAGACTCTATTATTGGCAGTCTGGTTAAAACAAACAAACAAACAAATAAACAAAAGAGTGGAAGCGCCAGAGAGGTCAAGGAATCTGACCAAAGTCATGCACATGAGCGGAGGGGCAGGGATTTGAACCCTGGCGGTCCTTGGCTGAAAACTGCAGTCACATCTGATCCTTCTTGGTATTCTGGCCTGAAGATCTAATTTGCTGACATCTCTCAAATCTTGGAGCCTAGAACAGAGCAGACCAACCCACAGGGATGCAAGATGATTTTCCCTACAGAGGCTGTTGGCCGTTAGGGAGCATCAGAATCATCTACAATAACCTGGTAAAATGCTGGTCTTTAAGGGTCTAGCATGTGAAATGTGGCTAGTGCGATGCAGGAGCTGAGTTTTAATCTTAATTAATTTAAAAGTGAAGAGCCACAAGTGGCCATTGGCTAGAGTACTAACAGCACAATTCTAAATTGCAGATCTGGTTTCCATAGCCTTTGAGCAGCTGAACTCTCTCGGCATTATGCCATCATTAAAAAAAAAATTCATAAGTCTTACCACCTTTATTATTATTTTGAATGACATTGTAGCTTCCACTTATTATTATTTTTTAAAGATTCTATTTATTGGGGTGCCTGGGTGGCTCAGTGGGTTAAAGCCTCTGCCTTCAGCTCAAGTCATGATCCCAGGGTCCTGGGATCGAGCCCCGCATCAGGCTCTCTGCTCAGCAGGGAGCCTGCTTTCCCTTCTCTCTCTGCCTGCCTCTCTGCCTACTTGTGATCTCTCTGTCAAATAAATAAATAAAATTTAAAAAAAAAAGAAAAATCTTTAAAAAAAGAGAGAGAGAGACAGAAATTGATTTCTCTCATATGAAAGGATTTTGGGGGGCGCCTGGGTGGCTCAGTGGGTTGAGGCCTCTGCTTTCGGCTCGGGTCGTGCTCCCAGGGTCCTGGGATCTGGCCCTGCGTGGGGCTCACTGCTCGGCGGGGAGCCTGCTCCCCCCGCCCCCAGCCTGCCTCTTTGCCTACTTGGGATTTCTGTCTGTCAAATAAATAAATAAAATCTTAAAAAAAAAAAAAAAAAAGGTTTTGGAGGAACTTGGTCCTGGGTAAGGACAGATGCCCGGCTGCCAGCGGTCCAGGCTTCTATCCTCTTCATTTCTCTTCCCTCCCTGTTTCCCCCTCCTTTCCTCCCCTCCTCACCCCCCCATCCCCCTCTCTATCTACCCATACATCCATCCACCATCCAACTACCTACCTAAATACTCCACTGTGTTTCCTAAGAACAAGACACTCTCTTACATAATAGAACCTTAGTAAAATGATCAAAATCAGGAATCTATAAACTTTCATCAGATTTCACCAATTGTCCTAGCGCTGACCTTTAGAGCAGAAGAAAATCCCAGACCACTCGTGGCAGGCAGTTGTCCTTTTAGTTTCCTTCAATCGGAACAGTTTCTGACCCTTTCTTTGTCTTTTGTGACCTTGACATTTTTGAAAAATATAGGTCAGTAATTTGGCAGAATGTCCTTCACGTTGGGTTTGTCTCATGTTTCCTCATGATTAGATTCAGGTTATGCAGTTTTGGCAGAAATACCACAGAAGTAAGGTGTTTTTCTCAGTCCCATCACCGGCAATGTTAACTTTGATCACTTAATTGCGTTTGCCAAATTTCCCCACTTGAAACTTATCATTTCCTCCTTCGTAATTATTAAGTATCTTGTGGGGAGGTACTCTGAGACTCTGTAAATATCCTGTTACTTGCCAAATTTTCAGTCATTTAGTATCTCTTCTTGTCTGAACCAATTATTACTCACCGACTTTTTTTTTTTTTAAGAAAATCAGAGGCTATCACATCATTTTCTTCCACTTTTTATTTTTAGAAGAAAGTGACACTTTTTTTAAAACTTAACCACAATACCATGATCAGGCTTATCAAAAGTATCAATCAGTGTTAAAAATTTCCCCATCTGTCTCTGTTTTCTTTCTTAACATTTGACTTTTGATCAACATTTGACTTGTTTGATCCAGAATTCAAACAAGGCCCTCTTGTGGCATCTAGTTAATGAATCTCTGAGGTATTTAAATTTTTGTTTTATTAAAGAGTTTATTTATGGGGCACCTGGGCGATGCAGTCGGTTAAGCACCTGCCTTCTGCTCCAGTTGTGATCCTAGGGTCCTGGGATCGAGTCCCACATGGAGCTCCTTGCTCAATGGGGAGCCTGCTTTTCCCTCTGCCTCTGCCTCTCTCTTTCTCTGTCTCACATGAATAAACAAATAGTATATTATATAAACATATATAAGCAATATAATAAATATTATTTATTTATTTACTTGAGAGAGAGAAAGAAAGCATGAGAGGAGGTAGGGGAGAAACCTACCTCCATCCCTTCCTTCTGTCCTAACTCATCTGTTGAAGAAACCAGGTTGTTTGTCCTGGACAGTTTCCCATAGTTGGTATTAGTCGACAGCAGCCCCGGGCCATTTAACAGGTCTCCTGTCAGATTCAAGATTGGTATTTTTGGCTTCAATTCTTGATAGGTAATGCTGGAAACTTGCATCAAAAGGACATGAAGTCTGGCTGTCTCTCTCTCTCTCGCTCGCTGGTAACTAAGACTGATCAGGACGTCTAGATGCCGTCAGCCTGATCCCACCTTTATAAATTCTCCCGTCCAACTACTCCTAATGGCTTGGTCATGCAGGGACAACCGTTGACTGGATCCATTGTTTACAGAGGATTTCTGGTCTACCTTCTAATCTCTACCTCCTGGCTCTTTTTTCTCATTTGTCTACAAAACAAGTGTATTCTCCCAAAATTCAGACATCTGATGTTCATCATCTTTCCCTGAATGTCTTGTCTGGAAAAGTTAAATCATTAAAAAAAGAAGGGGGGGGAAATAAAGTTGAGAGTGAATGATTCGTTTTTAGTGATGACTGTGGTGTAGGTGTTAAAGGTACAAATTAGAGGGTGCCTGGGTGGCTCAGTGGGTTAAAGCCTCTGCCTTTGGCTCAGGTCATGATCCCAGGGTCCTGGGATCGAGCCCCGCATCGGGCTCTCTGCTCAGCAGGGAACCTGCTTCCACTTCTCTCTCTCTCTCTCTCTGCCTACTTGTGATCTCTGCCTGTCAAATAAAGAATAATTAAAATCTTTAAAATAAAATAAAATAAAAGTGAAAAAAAGTGTGAGAGCGATGTGCACATACATAATCACAATGGAATATTATTCAGCCATAAAGAAGGGAATCCTGCCATTTGCTGCACTGTGAATGAACCTGGAGGACATAATACTAGGTGAAATAAACCAGACACAGACAAATGGCAAACAATTTTGCTTATACATGGAATCTAGGAAAACGGAACTCACAGAAGCAGAGAGTGGAATGGTGGTTGCCAGGAGCTGGGAAGAGGGGGGAATGGGGGAGATGTTGGTCAAAGGGTACATAACTTTCAGTTATAAGATCAGTGAGTTCTGGGGTGCCTGGGTAGTGCAGTTTGTTAAGTGTCCGACTCTTGGTTTCAGCTTAGGTCATGATCTCAGGATCTTGAGATGAAGCCCCATGTCGGGCTCCATACAAAGCTCGGAACCTGCTTCAGATTTTCTATCTCCCTCTTCCCCTCCCCACCACTTGCTCTCTCTCTCTCTCAAATGAATAAATAGATAAATCTTTTAAAAAGTAAGATGAATAAGTTCTGAGATCTAACGTACAGAATGGCGATTGTGGTTAATACTGTATTGTACAGTTCTAATATTCTAAGATAGTAGTGTTCTTACTATACACAAAAAATGATAACTAAGTGACGTGCTAGGAGTATTAATTAGCTGGGTGGTGGTAATCATTTCACAATGTATGCGTATATCAAAGCCTCATGTTGTACACTTCAAATACATGCAGGTTTTAATTGGTGATTATACCTCAATAAAGCTGGGGAAAATGCTTCTGAAACTTTCACAGGCGAGGAGCTTGTAAAAAATACAGCTTCCTGGGTACTACCAGGGCTGGTAGAATCTGATGCCGGGGCCCAGGACTCTGCATTTTCACTCTGCGCTGCTCCTGATGTGACCTATCTATGACTTACAATTTTCAGATGCTGGTGCAAGGCTGATTTTAGTCTGTAAGATATTGCCCAGAGGAAATATGGCTTGGACAAGGCTGTTGTTTTATCATTTCTGCGTGGAAATCATTCTCACCTTGGGTGATCCACACCCTCAGGGGATGTTTGGCCAAGTCTGGAGACATTTTTGGTTGCCCCACCGGAGGATGGAAGTGGGATGTCGCTGATCATTCTCCAGGCAGAGGACAGTCTTTCATGACAAAGGATTATTTGGCCCCAAATATCAGCAGTGCCCAGGTTGGGACACAACACGTGCCCTTCTGGCTCCTTCCACCTGGTTCGTTGGTTCAGGACTCCAAGGCCACAGTTGGGAGTGCGAGGAAACTTCTAGAAGCATCTCCAATGCCCCCATTGGAGACGGTCAGTTCACGTCTCTTTCCCAGGTAGTTTTAATCACTTAGTGATTGCCTTTGGAGAGGCACTTGTGGTTAATTAGTGGTCATTTCCGGAAAGGAGAGGCTTCATGTGAAGTCCCTCTGATTTAATGGTCCAGGGAAGGCCCACTTCTCATTCCTGCTCAGTGTGGTGAGGAAGATTTTTCTTTGCAGTTCCAGAGCGGTTGCTGTGTGTTTTCCCTTCAAGCGCCAGGAGGTGGGTGATTCCTCACAGTCTGTCCACTGTTTTCCTTTAGGGCCTGGTGGCTACAATGGGTGGTGGCCACAGGACTCAGGCAGGCTGAAGAAGCCTGGGGTGGGCTGAGGGAGGAAAGGCAGAACTTAAGTGTCTTAAAAGGAAGGAAGGAAGGAGGCCCAAGCTTGAAGTGGGTTAGAGAAGTGGTGAGACGTACTCTGGTGATTTACATAAACGGAATCATGTGGTTGGTCCTCCTCTAGGCATGGACTCTTTCACTTGGCATACTGTTTTTGAGATTTGTCTGTGATTTTGCATGGAGTTATAGAGTGCTTTTTTTTTTTTTAATTTAAATTCAATTAGCCAGCATAGAGTGCTTGTTCTCAATACTGAATATCAGGGTTCTGTAAAGTATAGTTTGCAGGCTAAATTCACCTGACAGCCTGCTTTTGTAGGAACTATAAGCTACGAAGGGTTTTTATAATTCTTTTTTTTTAATTTTATTTATTTCTCTCACAGAGAGAGACACAGCGAAGGGGGGGAACACCAGCAGGGGAAGTGAGACAGGGAGAACCAGGCTTCCTGCTGAGGGGGGAGTCAGATATGGGGCTCAATCCTAGGACCTTGAGATCATGACCTGAGCCAAAGGCAGATGCTTAATGACTGAGCCTCCCAGGTGCCCCAGGTTTTGTTTTTTTTTTGTTTTTTTTTTTTTTAAAGATTTTATTTATTTATTTGAGAGAGAGACAATGAGAGAAAACATGAGCGAGGAGGTCAGAGGGAGAAGCAGACTCCCCATGGAGCTGGGAGCCCGATATGGGACTCCATCCCGGGACTCCAGGATCATGACCTGAGCTGAAGGCAGTCGTCCAACCAACTGAGCCACCCAGGCGCCCCCCGGGTTTTACTATTATTAATTTTGGTGGTGGGGGAAGCACAACATTTTGGGACCTGTGAAAATAGTGTGAGATGATTCCAATTTCAGTGTCCACTAATAAAGTTTTATTAGAACATAGCTGTGCCCGCACAGTTACATAATCGTCTATGGCTCTTCTCACCCCACAGCTGCTCAGTAGAATTGTTGTGACAGAGAATATGGCCCGCATATCCTGAGATATTTATTATCTGACCCTTCTCAGAAAAAGGTTGTGACCTCTAGGTTTAGTATTCCATTGTTTGAATACATAATTGTTAGTTTTATTTTATTTTTTTAAAAGATTTTATTTATTTATTTGACAGAGTAAGATCACAAGTAGGCAGAGAGGCAGGCAGAGAGAGAGAGAGGGAAGCAGGCTCCCTGCTGAGCAGAGAGCCCGATGCGGGACTCAATCCCAGGACCCTGAGATCATGAGCTGAAGGCAGCAGCTTAACCCACTGAGCCACCCAGGTGCCCCATAATTGTTAGTTTTATTGTTAGATGTTGTGTGGTCTTCAGTTTTTGGCTATCGTGAGCAAAGCTGCTATGAATATTTTTGTACACATCCTTTGGTGTAGAGGCACTCATTCCAGGAGTAGAATTACTGGGTCATAGGGCAGAGGTACATTTAATGTTAGTAGACATCGTCAAATCATTTCCCAAAGTGGCCATACCATTTTGGACTTCTCTAGGAGCATTCTGGTCTTGCTAACACTTGCAATTTTTTTTTTCATTTTTGCCATCTGTGTGTGTGTGTGTGTGTGTGTGTGTAAGCTGATATTGCACTGTGGTTTCATTTTGCATTTCTCTGATGACTAATGTTGAGCAGCTTTTCGTATGAGTCTTGGCCATTTTGATATCCTCTTTTGTGAAGTAACTGTTCAACTCTAGTCCACTTAAAGAGACAGATAATCCTCTAATTAATTCAAAGGCATTCAATGTGTATTGTAGATATGAGTCCTTGGTCAGTGGACATACATCTGTGTCTTGTCTTTAGTGGCATCTTTTTTAAAAAATATTTTATTTATTTGACAGACAGAGATCACAAGTAGGCAGAGAGGCAGACAGAGAGAGAGGAGGAAGCAGGCTCCCTGCTGAGCAGAGAGCTCCATGCGGGGCTTGATCTCAGGACCCTGGGATCATGACCTGAGCCGAAGGCAGAGGCTTAACTCACTGAGCCACCCAGCACCCCTACTGGCATCTTTTGGTGAACAAAAAAATCCTCTTAATACAGCCTGATATTTTCCTTTATGATTAATGTGCTTTAGGTCTTGTTAAAGAAACTAAAGTCACAAAGATGTTGCATATTTTATTTTAAAAGCTTCCTTGAATTTGCCTTCACATTTAATTGTGGAAAACATACAGAATTCAGTTTTGTGTATGGTGTGAGGTAGGGATCAAGGTTTACCTCCTTCCATATAGCCAGCCATATAATGAACCCAGCATCATTTATTGAAAAGACAGGCTTTCCTTGCTGCTCTGCCAGTTGTTTTTGTTTGACATAAATAACCACATGTTCCAGCATTCCAAAAAGGCAAAAAAAAAAAAAAAAAAAAAAGCCTCAGAAAAACTCCTCTTCCTGCCCAAAGCTTCTACCCTGCTAGTTAACATTCCTTATCTCCAGGAAGTTAACCATTTGTTTCTTTCCCAAGGCTTTATGTATAAACAAGTAAATACCCAGAATTCTCCCTTTCCCCCCCCCATATAATCTGTATCCTACTCTGCACTCTGTTCTACATCTTGCTTTGTTTTGTATTAGCAATTAAAAATAAACCTCTAAGGTACTATATGAAAAAATATCCTTTTGTTTTTTGTTATTGTGGGATCTGTCACTATGTGAATGGAATACACTTATTTTAACTAAATCTCACTGAAGTAGAACTAGGTTATTTCCAGTCTTTTGCTGCAGACAAAGTTAGTCAATAGCTGTGTCCTCTTCTCCTTTTGCACATATATATGACCAAATCTTATGAGAAATTTCTGGAAGTAGAATAGCTGAATAAGAGCATGTGCAGGGATACCTGGGAGGCTCAGTTGTTAAGCATCTGCCTTCAGCTCAGGTCATGATCCCAGAGTCCTGGGATTGAACCCTGCTTCTCCCTCTCTCTCTGCCCCTGCTTGTGTTCCCTCTCTCGCTGTGTCTTTCTCTGTCAAATAAATAAATAAATAACATCTTTTATTTTTAAAAAGTGTGTGGATTTGTTATTTTGATGAATGTTTGTAGACTAAACATTTAATGTTGGGAGCAGGGAGGAACAAGCATCACACCCTCATCTATGCAGGGTTCCATGAGGTGGTTGTCCTCATCATCATCATCATCATCTCCTTTTTTAAGATTTTATTTTCTTTTTCTTTTTTTTTTTTAAGATTTTATTTTATTTATTTGACAGAAATCACAAGTAGGCAGAGCAGCAAGCAGAGAGAGAGGGGGAAGTAGGCTCCCCGCTGAGCAGAGAGCCCGATGCGGGGCTCAATCCCAGGACCCTAATGATCATGACCCAAGCTGAAGGCAGAGGCTTAACCCACTGAGCCACCCAGGTGCCCCTTATTTTTCTTTTTTAAAGATTTTATTTATTTAACAAAAAGAGAGATCACAAATAGGCAGAGATACAGGCAGAGCCAGAGCGGGGAAACAGGCTCCCCGCTGAGCAGAGAGCCTGATGTGGGGCTTGATCCCAGGACCCTGAGTTCGTGATCTGAACTGAAGGCAGAGAGAGGCTTAACCCACTGAGCCCCCCAGATGCCCCCAAGATTTTATTTTTATCATTTGAGAACGATAATGAATGGGGATAGTGGGAGGGGAAAGTGGAGAGGGACAAGCAGACTCCCTGCTGAGTGGGTTCCAGACACAGGACTCAATCCCAGGACCCCGAGACCATGACCTGAGCTGAAGTTAGATACTCAACTGACTGAGCCACCCAGGCATGCCCCCATAAAAGTAATCATTATGCCCAACATGGCGGCTTGAAATTACCCCAAGATCAAGTCGCCTGCTCTACTGATTGAGTCAGCCAGGTGTCCCTCCATGAATCTTTATTGTGTATCAACTATATCCTGGGCACTTTGCTAGGTGTTGGGCATAGGGAGGTATGACTGACCTAAACTGTCACCGCACACTATGTGATCACCACCTGAAGTAAGGACTCTGAAAGAGGGGCACCTGGGTGGCTCAGTGGGTTAAAGCCTCTGCCTTCAGCTCAGGTCATGATCCCAGGGTCTTGGGATGGAACCCTGCATCGGGCTCTCTGCTCAGCAGGGAGTCTGCTTCCTCTCTCTCTGTCTGCCACTCTGTCTACTTGTGATCTCTCTCTGTCAAATGAATAAATAAAGTCTTTTAAAAAGGGGGCTCTAAAAGAAAGAGCTATGGTCTTAAGAGCCTACTAGACACCTTTTGGGCTGGAGAGATCAGGAAATTCTCCTTGAAGGAGGTGATGGTTGAGTCAAAGTAGAAAGAATGAATTAAAGATTTTCTAAGCAGGAGAAATGGTGTGTGAAACAGCAGGGCTTCCCAGACTAAGGCAACAGCAAATGCAGAACACTATGGTTATATAACAAAAAGCCCCAAAGTTTGGTGGCTTAGAACAGCTCACTTGTATTATCCCTCATGGTTGCTGTGAGTTGGGAATTGAGCAGCAAAGCGAGCCTGGGAGCAATTCCAGCTTGAGGATCTCTCATACCTTTCAGCTGGGTATTGGCAAGGGCTACAGTGGTCAGAAAGCTTGGCTGGGGCTGGAGGGGCCATTTCCAAAGTGGCTCACGCCCATGGCCGGCAGCTTAGTGCCTCTTGCCCTGGCTCACCACAGGGCTCCTTGAGCATCCTCACAATATGGCGGCTGATTTCTGCCACCAAAACAAGGTGGTACTGCGATGTCTTTTATGACCTAGCTTCAGAAGTCCCGCACTTTCACTTCTACCATCTTCCTTTGGCCCTGGTTCCAAGAGGACCCCACAAGGGGATGAATACCAAAAGGCAAAGAATGTTGGGGACCCTCTTGGAGGCTGGCTACCACAGGCCTTACGCAGGAAGGGGCCCAGAGTGACCAGGGTGTGGCTCAACTGGGGGGAGCAAAGGAGTGATGGCAAAGGCTGATGTGGGTGGGGCTAAATGCATAAGGGATGGGTTTACTCTAAGAACCTTGAGAAGGCCTTCTGGTCCATTCAATGGGTTAGGGAGGAGGGGACTTGATCAGATGGATTCTGAGAAGATTCCCTCCCACTGGCAGGGGATTCAATAGCTGAATATGTGGTAAGAGGCCTGAATGGCAGCCCAGGGAGGACGTGGGGCAAGTCATCTGGGAGAGCGCTGAAGATGATCTAGATTGGGGTGTCCTTGGAGGGGCATATCAGTACACTGATTTGAAGGCTGCTAGGCTTGGTAACAAGCCTCCTGTGATCCCAAACAGTAAGCCATCTGCCTGTTCAAGGGCCCTGCAAAAAGCAAGTGGGTCCGCCCAGCACACTCCAGAGTTGTTTTTTCCAGATCTGATTCCTGGCCATGTGAGCCGAGAGAGAGAAAGAGAGAGAGAGAGAGAGAAGTGTTTGTGTGTGTGTGTGTGTGTGTGTGTGTGAGCGTATGCATGCTTGAGAGGCCCACCCTGTTGGTCTTCCTGCCTGGCCCTTGTCTGGGGTGAGTGGCAAAGTGTCCCTTTTGAAGCCTGGAGTGCTGCTGCCACTGCCTAAAGCTTTTGCTGGGCCTGGCACCAAGAGAGAGTTCAGTGGCCATGACTAATTCCCCAGCTGGTGGGGTGACTCAGCTCTGGCCTTCCGACTGAGTGGCTCAAGGCATGTGGCTATCTCCCCACCGGCCCTGGCGCTTTGGGCTGCCCTGACCTTGGCTGGGCTGACCCGTAGCCTCTCCTGGCTTCTGGAGGGTGGCCCTTCAGCTGAAGGCTGGAATGTGGCCTCCAAAGTGACGAGCTCAGGCCTGATAAGTCTTTCTCTTGAGGTGTTTATGAGCACTACTTCAGAGACTGAGAGGTGGAGACGGGGTTAATGCCAGCAAGAGCTGAACCCGGTTTCTTCTGGAAGTTCCATTCATTTCTCTCAAGGGCTGAGCCCATTTTTAGGTGGGGGATGGGTCTCCAGTGGTCTAACCCTTCACTCTGGAGGTGCTCAGGAGTCACCTGTATATTCCTGGGGCCAGTCTTTATGTCCCTGAGGCCTTGCCCCATCTGTAAAACCATTTAAATCCTCCCTCAGTAAAGGAATCACCTGAGAGGGAGCCTTGACTAAGTGCGGTTGCTCCCCTGTGAGCGCAGTCCCCTGACAAAGAATTATAGTCTATCGCTCCTCTCTCCCCTGTCCCATGAGCACCCTGTGTCTTAAGGTGTGTCCGGGGCCCCGAATACTGGCTTCTGGCTGGTCTACAGGGGCCTGAGCCTCCCTTTGGTGACACAGTCTTCTGTGTCACCCCCTTTCTGCTCTTACTTTTTAATCTACTCCCCCCCAGCCCTGCCTCTGGGCCTCCAGGGGGCCTGACAACTAACCAGCCAGCTGGGTATCACTGTTTTGCATTCGGGCTCCTTAGCTAAGGACCCCTGAATTCATGGCCCCTGCTGCTTCCTTAGTCCATGATCTTGGGTAAGCAGCCTCTGAGCCAGACTCCTTTGTGACAAATATTCCAGGATTAAACGAATTCCTCTAAAGAGAATAGTATAGTATGTAAGTGCTGCTAAAAATACTACTAGCTATTAATTTTAGTCTTATTAATATTTCAGTCTTCCTGGATCCTGCCATGTATGGGTAATCCATTGCAAACAGTCTGAGACCCACTTCTGGCCAGGCTGACCTCCCCCCACCAGCTGCTGGGGAAACCTAGTATACATGTGTGTTTACAAACCAAGTGACTTATAAAATCTGTAATACGAAAATGTAAAAATGTACCATAATTTGTAACTTCGTTCTGATGTGTTGTGTTTTTTTTTAAGATTTTATTTATTTATTTGACAGATAGAGGTGACAAGTAGGCAGAGAGGCAGGCAGAGGAGAGAGGAGGAAGCAGGTTCCCTGCCAAGCAGAGAGTCCCATGCGGGGCTCGATCCCAGGACCCTGGGATCATGATCTGAGCCAAAGGCAGAGGTTTTTATTGTTGTTTCAGCAGGTACTTTTTTTTTTTTTTTAACTCCTCCCTCTATGAATGGTTTATTTTTTATTGTGGTAAAAGACATAACTCTTACCATTTTAACTATTTTCGAGTAAACAGTAGTGTTAACTGCATGCCTGCGGTTGTGCAGCAGATCTCTGAAACTTTTTCATCTTGTAAAACTGAATTTGTTTGCACTGAACTACTTTCCTTCTCCCTCCTCTCACCAGCCCCTGGTCCCCACCATGGTTCTTCTTTTCTACAGTTGTAAAGTTTATTTTTATCTTTTTTTTTTTTTTTTTAAGTAATCTCTACATCTCTACATACAAGGGGGGCTTGAACTCACCCAAGATCAAGGGCCCTCTGTTCTACTGACTAAGCCAGCTAGGCCTGGCTTGCTCTTTTTCTTTGAGACTTTGACTGCTTTAGATACTGAATAAGTGGAATTATGCAGTATTTGCTTTTTAAGATTTTATTTTATTTTTTTGTTTGACAGAGAGACACAGCGAGAGCAGGAACACAAGCAGGGGGAGTGGGAGAGGGAGAAGCAGGCTTCCTGCAGAGCAGGGAGCCCGATGTGGGGCTCGATCCCAAGACCTTGAGATCATGACCTGAACCGAAGGCAGATGCTTAACAACTGAGCACCCAGGCGCCCCAGTATTTGTCTTTTTGTGACTGGCTTACTTTATTTACCACAATGACCTCAAGATTCTTGCAGGTTGCCACAAAAGGCAGGATTTCCCTTTTTAAGGCTGAATAACCCATTGTATATACCACATTTTCTGGAAACCCTTCATCTTTCCAAGAACATTGGGTTATTTCCATCTCTCTCTCTCTCTCTCTTTTTTTTTTTTTAAGATTTTTATTTATTTATTTGACAGAGAGAGATCACAAGTAGGCAGAGAGGCAGACGGAGGGCGTGGGAAGCAGGCTCCCAGCTAAGCAGAGAGCCCGATGTGGGGCTCGATCCCAGGACCCTGAGATCATGACCTGAGACGAAGGCAGAGGCTTTAACCCACTGAGCCACCCAGGTGCCCATTTCCATCTCTTGACCACTCTGAATAATGCTGCGACCAAGAAGGGTGTGCAAATATCTTTTTGAAATCTTTCTTTTTTTTTTTAAGATTTTATTTATTTATTTGACAGAGACACAGCGAGAGAGGTAACACAAGCAGGGGCAGTGGGAGAGGGAGAAGCAGGCTTCCTGCTGAACAGGGAGCCTGATGCGGGGGCTCGATCCCAAGACCCTGAGATCAGGACATGAGCCGAAGGCAGACGCTTAACAACTGAGCCACCGAGGCATCCCAGAGATCCTTCTTTTAATTCTTTTGAATATATAACAAGTAGGATTGCTGGATCATATAGTTATCCCATATTTATTTATTTATAAATATTTTATCTGGGAGAGAGAGAAAGAGAGCAGAGCAGGAGCCAGGGGAGAGGGAAAAGCAGACTCCTTGCTGAGCAGGGAGCCCAATGCAGGACTCCATCCCAGGACCCTGGGATCCTGACCTATGCCAAAGGCAGCTGCTTAACCACTGAGCCACGCAGACGTCCCTCCGTTTTTAAATCTCTTGTGGAACTTCCACTCTTTTCTGTGCTGGCTGCACTATTTTTACATCCCCCCGATAGTACACATGGATCCTAATTTCCACATTTCTGCCAGCACCTGTGTTTGATTATTGTGTGTGTGTGTGTGTGTGTGTGTGTGTATACTGCATATATACACACATATATATAATAATTTTTTAAAAAGATTTTATTTATTTATTTGACAGACAGAGATCACAAGTAGGCAGAGAGGCAGGCAGAGAGAGAGAGGAGGAAGCAGGCTCCCTGCCGAGCAGAGAGCCCGATGGCGGGGCTTGATCCCAGCACCCTGGGATCATGACCTGAGCCCAAGGCAGAGGCTTTAACCCACTGAGCCACCAAGGCAGCCCATATAATAATTTTTTTTTAGTTCACCGCATGCCAATTAGAGTGGCCACTATCATTGTGGTTTTGATTTGCATTTCCCTGATTAGTGATGTTGGGTGTCTTTTCATATGCCTATTGGCCATTTGTGTATTTTTAGGGAATGGTTTATTCAAATCTTTTGCCCATCTTTAAAATCAGGTTGTCGTCTTTGTTGAGTTGTAGCTGTTTATTCTGGATATTAACATTTTATCAGATATATGGTCTGCAATCTTTTTTCCCATTCTATATGTTGCCTTTTCACTTTGTTGACTCCTTTGCTGTGCATAAATTGTTTGCTGTAGTCCCATCTGTCTTTTCGCTTCTATTACCTGTGCTTTCATGTCCTAGTCAGTAAATCATTGCCAAATTCAATGTTGTGAACCCCCCTTTTTTTCTTCAACGTGTTGCATAATTTCAAGTCTACATTTATGTCTTTAATCCATTTTGAGTTAATTTTTATATGCCGTAGGTAAGGACCCAACTTTACTTGTTGGCACGTAAACATTTCCCCAATTTTCCCAACGCCATTTGAAGAGACTACCCTTTCCCCAAGTTCTGGTGCTTTTCTAAATCACACAGTCTGTGGAAGTGGCCTGGGCCTCACCACACTGCGAGATCTGTGATGCTAGCTGCATAGTTTGTGCGTCCTCAAGATTATCCGCGATTAGCACCTTTTTAAAGATGAAACGGGGCCTGGGTCTAAATGACCCATCCAAGGTCATTATAATGAGCATATGGATGGAGTGGAGTTCAAGTCCTCAGTTACAATCCCAAGAGCCCACATGCTGGAGCCCTGTAGGAATGCTCCTTGTTTTATCCCCAGCATGCTAGGAAGAATGAATGAATGAACCTCTCAGGCGAGGCTCCCAGCAAACAGGGAGCTTGGACGAGCCCACAGCTCCACGCGGGGGTGTGCTCCCTTCTCGCGCCTGCGCGGCCCCGGTGCACGACCTGCTCCACTCTATCTGCCCGCACATGGAATGGCCTCTCTCCCTATGGTACGTCCCGCCTTCCCCCACGTCGGGGCCGAGATGGTACATGCCGCCTTAGCTCACCGCCCCTCCCCATCGGTTTCCGCGCGAAAAGCCAGGGCTCCCTTGCCGCCGGCGCCGCTGTCTCTGCTGCAGTTTCCAAGATGCCTGCCCGCACCGCCCCGGCCCGGGTGCCCACGCTGGCCTCGCGAGCCATCTCCCTGCCCGATGATGTCCGTAGGCGGTAGGTGCTGCAGGGGGGGGTCTGTGAACTCGGGCTGGGGGCGATGAGGCGGGGTTGGGGGGGGTTGGGAAGTAGCTCGGCGTTGGGGGTGGGGGGTTGCTTCCCCTCTTGGTAGCCCGTGGCTGCCGCTGACAGACGGGCGCGCATGCGCGGGACGGCGCGGCGGCGGTTGGCGCGGGCAGGGTGGCACTTCCGGTCGCGCGCACCCCTGGCCGTTTGGCGCCAAAATGGGCCGAGGCCCCTCACAGTTCCCTGGTGACTAGAAACTTGGGGTCACTTCTGATCTCAAAGTAGAGTGAGCTTTGGGTTCTCCTCGGGGATCCCCTTCCTGGAGGAGCCACGGGCCTGGGTCCTGCCGCCAGTTTGGTCGCGCAGGAAGTGGGCAGCCTGCGGCCTCAGGACACCCCTCGGCCCGGGCACTTCGGCCTCTACTTCCGGTGCCCGGCCTGCTTGGTGGGGGGTCGAGCTGGTCCGGTCCCTGGGGGCATTTTGCCCCCCCCCCACCTTGGCACCCCGCGCAGCGCATCCCGATGGCGGCCTCCAGAGACAGACGTCGCCGCTCGGGCCCCGGGCGCGGCCGGCTCAGGTTTGCGACCCCCGTCTTCCTTGGGGGGCTTCCTTCATCTAGGACTGCTGCGGGGAAGTCGCATCTGGAAGGAGCTCGTACCGTGCAGCGCAGGACCAGGGGCTCGGGCAGCATGAAGGCTGGATGGTCTTTCCCAGTAAATCTGTGCCTGTGAGCCATGGGCGTCAAGCCTCGCTAGGGAGAACTGGCTGCAGTTTCGTTGTGTGCGCGTATGCGCGCGTGACACAGTGGCCATGGGTGTGTGTGTGTGTGTGAGTGCTTCACACAAGTGGCCGCAGTTTCGTGTGTGTACGCGTGTGTTGCACAGCAGTTAGTGTCCGGACTGGCTGTAGCAGTTCTGTGCAGGTGGGTCGCGGGCAAGAATACTGGGCTCCTGTTTGTGACAGGGCACCACTTTGACTCCTGAAAATCGGCACTCCTTGGAACACTAGTCATTGGAACCTTGACCAGGCAGGAACGCCCCCCCCCCCCCCCCGGATTTGTGAGCTGGTTTTGCCATTTCCCTGTTTCCCTGTGCTTTTCCTATGGTTGTGCCAGGCCAATCTTTTGGGCTTTTGGAGTTGGGGTGTGTGTGTGTGTGTGTGGGAGGGGCTGTATTTGGGGGGTACCTACCACGGGTTTTAAGGTTCAGTCCGCTTCTTAATCACAGAGGAGGTGTGTCTTGTTGAAGAATCCCTATCTTTATCCTCCCAAGATAAAACTTGAAATGGAATTATGGAAGTCCCTGGCTTGGTGATGACAGACCCAACAGATGTTTGGGCCCAGTCTTCTTTACTCTGATGGTGAGAACTCTCATCTCCTCTGGCTTGTTTGACCTTGGGCAAGTGTCATAAACAGGCTGTGGCCATGGACTCCTTAACGTGGGCTTTAAACTGACACTGGATGACAGGAGACTATGCCCAGCACATAAAGCCCCACATGTTAGCATTCTTATTGGCTAATCTAGCCTTTTGTCAGTTCTGCCAGTCAGTCCCTAATCATAGAAAGCACTTGACAGTTCCTCATTTAATCCTCAAAAGTTCTTAAGAGTGGATGCTGTAGGAGTTTGCTGTGAGGAAGCAAGGATTCCTGCTGATGTCTGCTTCTTACCAAAACGTTTCCTTTCATCTAGGGTTTTGAATAGGCCACTGGCTTAGCTTAGGGGTTTTCTTGGGCCACTGTAAGTCTCTGGCTGAATTTGAATGCTCTTAAGTAAGTTTTACCATCCTCCGTTACCTTAGGTTTCATATTACTTTGAACCAGAATTGCCTACTGTAGGTGCAGAATTTTGGGACTCTGCTTTAGGCCACGGGATGGACATTGAAATTGTCTGCTTATGGGACCTTCAGCAACGTCTTGGCTTACATTTTGAATTTCATTGTACAAAATACATAAACATGGTATTCAACACTCCCTTAGATTTGTAAATGGAAGTATAACTTCTTGATCTACAAAAATTAAAGGGGTATGACTTATAACACAAGAGGTACTTAAGTCCAGTAGAACAGTCTAGGAACAAAATTAGGCCAGGTCCTCATGCGTTCCTGTCACTTTTGCTAGCTTACCTATATATGTCAGCTTCTTTTTTTTAAACACGTAGTTCCATTAGATAATGTAGTAATACCAGAAAGTATTTTCCATGTTTGGGTTTTTAAGTCTTTAACTTCATTTTTAAAGTGTAGCATCTAAATCGAAAAACTATATAAAGTAAAGCACCCAAAATCTAAAAATTATGCCTTTCGGGACAAGCTATATTTTTCCACTTATATTTCTTATTTTGTCCAAGCTGCCATTTGTACAAAGCGATGTCTCTCACTGGTCTTCCTGTTGCTACTCAGGTCTTTTCTCCATGTGCAACTGTGAATCCTCTTACAAAGTTGCATCTGATGGTTTCCTTGCCCCCCACACACTGCCGGGTGCACTGGTCCTGAAGTCCAGAATCCCTGTCCACTTGTCTGATTCATCGTGTGTTCTTTTCACAAGCCATACAGACCTCAGGTTCTCAGGGCCTGAAACCATGCAGAGCGTCCAGTGGGATGCTGAGCTGCTCCCTATCTACCCCTTCCCTAAGTTGGCTACTGTCCATTTATCCTTCAGACTGTGCTCAGAAAGACCCATCCCTCTTCCCCATGACAGAAAGGGTGTTGAATTCTGCCCAAGCACCCTGCATGTTGCCTTTGCAACCCTGGCGTGGATGGTGATTTGTTTGCCTTATTCTGTCTGTAGCTTGGTGTAGAGTAGACTCTGAAAGGCGTGCATGCAAGACTTTCCCCTCTAAGGAAGCCTGGATTCAAGCACAGATTGTAGCAAACCTCCTTTGTACCACTCTGATTAGCCTAAGTAATTGTGCCGGCTTTTTAAACTGCTAGTCCTGTGATTAGATTAAGTCAGGTTTCAAGTTCTTAGCTCTAGTTCCCTGACTCCAACTGATTGGGTATTGAAGAGGGCAAAACTGACTCCTATTTCTCCCTGGCAGGAATATTCTAGAGGTGCAGACCACCGGGGTTCAGATTCCTTCCTACCATAGCTATAAGGCTAAGGGTTTTTTTTTTTTTGTTTGTTTGTTTGTTTTTAATTGTTTGCCTGGGGTTTTTTGTTTGTTTGGGTTTTTTTAAGAATTTTATTTATTTACTTGACAGAGAGAGATCACAAGTAGGCAGAGAGGCAGGCAGAGAGAGCGGAAGGGAAGCAGGCCCCTGCTGAGCAGAGAGCTTGATGTAGGACTCGATCCCAGGACCCTGAGATCATGACCTGAGCTGAAGGCAGAGGCTTAACCCACTGAGCCACCCAGGCGCCCCAGGGCTAAGTTTTTTAACCTCTTGGTGGTCGGTCTGTCTGTCTTTTTTTTTTTTTTTTTTTTGAGAGAGAACCCGCACAAGAAGGGGGAGGGGCAGAGGGAAAAGCAGAGTCCTTTCTGAACAGGGTCGATACCAGGACCTTGGGGTCATGTCCTGACCCGAAGGCAGACGCTTAACTGATTGAGCCACCCAGGCACCCCACCTCTTAGTGTTTTATCTGTAAAATGGAACGGTGTTGCCCATGCTACCTGGGCGTTATGAAGATCAACTAAGCTGATGGGTATAAATGTGTGGTAAAGCAGCCCCTGCCAGAAAACTTTCTGTGCTACTTACCGCACGATCCGCTGTGTATTTCACTTCCATTAGAGGAGCATGCTATTGAGGCAGATGTCAGTATTTCAGTGTAGGCCATGTACAGATGATGTATATTCCTGCTTATCATTCCAGCCTTCACGTTTGGCTTCTTGTAGAACAGTCTGGGCTTGTTCCTTCCACTGCCGCCTTTGCTTCTGTGCCAGGTATCCAGTCCTATTCTTGCTCAGGCTTTCTTCTCAAGGATTGAGGTGGTGTTCTGTCCTCTTTCATCTCTCAGTATCTCTTGCTTTTTAATCCTTTCTATCCTTGGCTTTTGTGGTGCGGTTTACTACCAAGGAGCCTCTCTCTCCCCTGATATTCTGTCCCCGCCAATCATTTTCTTTCGTTCCTGGGCCCTTACCTCTCCCAGTCCTAGGACTTGCAGCGGACTAACTCCAGTTTTGAGGTCTCTCAGGAAAGCCAGTTTTAATTTCTAGCTGTCGGGTAGCCAACCAGTGCTGCTGAGCCACTGTTCCCTGAAATGTCACTCTTCACACTCATGGCCTGTTTACTTTTTCTCTACCAAAATGTTCTGAATTTCTGATACCGCGTTATTTTTTTGTTTTTGTTTTTAAAGATTTTATTTATTTATTTGAGAGAGGGAGAGAGAGCATGAGAAGGGAGAAGCAGACTCCCCAAGGAGCTGGGAGCCTGATGTGGACTCCATCCTGGAACTCCAGGATCATGACCTGAGCCAAAGGCAGTGGCTTAACCAACTGAGCCACCCAGGCGTCCCATGCATTAGTTTTTAATTGGATCCATAACAAATTATCTTAGTGGTTTAAATAGAACCTAAATTTGTTCTAACAATGCTGTAGGTCAGAAATCTGGTATGAAATCTGGATGAAATAGTGTTAGCAGGCTACATTCCTTCCTGGAGGCTCTTGGGGAGAATGTTTCTTCACTCTTTCAAATTGTTGGCAGAATTCAGTTCCTTGTGGTTGTAAGATTGAGGTCCCTCTTCTCTTGCTGGCTCTAACCATGCCCAGCTTCTGGAGGTGATGTACCCTTTGGCTCCTGGCCCACTGCCTCCATGTTTCAAGTTCGTAAAGTTCGTAAAGCCTCCATGTTTCAAGTTCGTGCCACATCTCTCTCTCACCCTTCTTGAGTCACATCTCTTGAAATGCAGCTGGGAGGTTTTTCTGCTTTTAAGGATTTAGGTGATTAGATTGGGCCCACCTGGCTAATCCAGGATAATCTGCCCATCTCAAGGGCTATAACCTTAATCACATCTGCAGAATCCCTTTTACCAGTGAGACAACGGTACTCCCAGGTTCTGGGGGATTAGGGCATGGACATCTCTTTTTGGGAAGGGCTCATTATCCTGCCTCCCGCAGGCAGGATATCATCTCAGGCCGTCTGAGATACCATCTCAGACAGCCCTGTCCCATCTGCCATGCGGCCAGTTCCAAGAGGCAGAGTTCATGAAGTTTTGTAACTTCTCTAGCAGTGGTCACCATTCCTGGTAAATCACATTACAGACCAGCATTTCTAGCGTGTTAAAGAATGATTTAACATTTGGTAATCTCTTCCTGCCTTATCTACATTATGTAATTCTGCCAGATTAATTTTCCTAAAACACAGCTCTGGTGTCTTGGTTTCTTCCTCCCTGCCCTCCCCTCCCCGCCACGATTCCTTCAGTGGTTTAACTGTGGAACAAAATCAATTTTTTAGCCTGATGTTATTGACCTCCCTCAGACTGGCACCCAGCCTGCCTTGTGTGGGTTTCTTGGGTGTCCTGAGCCAGCTCCTCCACTGTACGGCTCCTGTTTGGGCAGCTCCCCTGCTCTGCTCCCGCCGAGCTGTTCCCCCGGGCTAGTCCTTCCTGATGCTTTCTATACCTTTGCTCTTCAGAAGCCCTCAGGTTTGAACAATATTTGCTTGATTCCTTCAGATACAGTTTATTTCCCTTGTAGGACTGTGTGCGGGAAGCAACGAGGAATGAATCATGGGATCTAGGGCTGCAAGGGAGCTGAGGTGTTCCCTCATACTCCTAACATGGCTGCTGTCTCAGTATCCTGCCTGGTCCTCCACGTCTGTTCTAATCCTTCCCGCTCGGAATGCGAAGCAGATGCAAGATGGTGTCGCCCTCCCTTTTCCCGGGAAAGGGAAGGACTCTTCCGTGGAAGCCTGGGTGTCGGGAGGTGCACTGCCCAGCCTCGTCCCTGTCACACTTCTGGCTCCCCACGGCCTGTCCTGGGCTCCGCCTTTCCTCTCTGAGGCCAGGCAGGGGACGGTCCATCTTCACAGGACAAGGCATTTGAGGTCCCCTGAAGAGTTTATTTGGTTCCTCTCCGCCAGGCTAAACAATCCCAGGTCGTGGGAGAGGTCAGCAGAATTTGTGCCCTGAGGTAGTTGTCGGCGTTGTGGAAAGGGTACTCGGGGGGCTTCACCGCCAGCTGAGCCTCGTCCTTAACGCCTGAGGTGGCCTCAGGGTCAGGGGGCCGTGTTGTCGCCAGGGTTCTGTGAGTAGAAGGACGGAGAAGCCCGGCGTGAGGCCCCTGCAGCCTCGTGTGTGCCTTTGGCTGTGCGAACAGAGTTCTGCAGCTCTTCCGGACCTGAGTTACGGGGTTACATGTACTCTGTGTGTGTGTCTCTGTGTGTGTGTGAGAGATAGTATATGCTACCACTGTGTCTGCAGTCAGATTTTTTTTTTTTTTTTTAAGATTTTATTTATGTGGGGACGCCTGGGTGGCTCAGTTGGTTAGGCGGCTGCCTTTGGCTCAGGTCATGACCCTGGCGTCCTGGGATCGAGTCCCTCTTCGGGCTCCTTGCTTGGCGGGGAGCCTGCTTCTCCCTCTGCCTCTGCCTGCCACTCTGTCTGCCTGTGCTCGCTCGCTCTCCCTCTCTCTCTCTGACAAATAAATGAATAAAATCTTAAAAAAAAAAAAAGATTTTATTTATGTGACAGAGAGAGCCGCAGTGAGAGAGGGAACACAAGTGGGGGGTAGTGGCTGAGGGAGAAGCAGGCTCTCTGTGCAGCAGGGAGCCTGATGCAGGGCTCCATCCCAGGAGCCTGGGATTATGACCTGAGCTGAAGGCTGGCGCTTAACGACTGGGCCACCCAGGCTCCCCCAGTCAGAGGCTTCTACAGAAAGACCTTTCCTGACCACCCAGGTGTGAAGGTTCCTTCCCGGCAGTCCCGGCATCCCATTACCCACTCGTTGCCTGGAACAGGGCCTGGCATGCAGTAGGTGCCTGCAGATGTGGTGGGGGTCAAAGCTGGGGGGGGCACACGCACTCAGAGCAGCATCTGTGTGCCAGGAGTCCCACAAAGCCTGTTGCTTGCATTCCCGGTGTTGCGCTCACACATGGCTCTTTGGATAAACCAGGCTGGGCGAGCTCTGTTCTTGCCCTTTGGGCTAATGGTAAGAGTACGTTGTCTGTATGGGTGCTGGGAGGAGGGTCCAGAGATGGTAGAGGCCTGGTCCCTGCCCAGGGCACTTCTCCAGTGACCGATGCCACCCCAGCTGGTTAGACCTGTTCTTCCCGCACTGTCCACAGGTGGCACCCAGCCTAGGAACTTGTCCACTCACCGCCCTTTCCTCAGTGTCTTCTGCCCCCTTCCACTCCCCCCAGAAAAAGAGGCAAGACGCTAACCTTCAGTGATCAGATCAGGCTCTGCTTTTCTCGCCAAACTCATGACCGTTGTGCACTCCTGAAGGATTAGGTATGAACATTCCAAAGGAGGAGCTCTCTGGTGAGGCGCCAGCCAACAGTTTTTCTCACTTCATCTGTCACCCCTGAGTGTGGGTACCCACTGCTGCACCAGATGCCTTTACTTCCTTTTTGTTGTTGTATGTGGTTTTTGTTTTTTGGGGTTTTTTTTTTTGTTTTTTTTAAAGTAGGCTCCATGCCCAGTGCTGGACTTGAACACACGACCCTGAGATCAAGATCCGAGCTGAGATTGAGAGTAGCATGCTTAACCGACTGAGCCACTCTGGTGCCCCTACTTCCCTCTCTTATGTTCCTCATTTGAATGCTGCCACCCGCACCCTGGCCTTTGGGAATGTTAGCTGGCTGTTCCCTCACAGCACCTTATGACCCTGGCCCATTCCTTCTAACACTGGCCACCCTGTGGTATGCCCTTTCATGGGGTCTTGCCAGACCAACTGGAGGAAGACCTCCTATAGGTCATTTGACAGGTGCACCCCAACTATATGGCCTGCCTCTATTTCCCTAGTTCCTTTGGAAATAATACCGTGATGGAGCTCCTCTATCCTCTCACTACCAGAAAAACTGCACCGTCAAGGGGGCTGGGGGTGGGAGGGGAGACCTCATTCGGATCACAAGTGACTTAAAGACGACTACAGGCATTGTAGTAGGATTTCTAGCTTGGGCGGGCGAAAACCACTGTGGTGTTTTGTTTGTTTTTTCCCTAACACTGCTACATGTCAAATTTATTTCCAAAGTTCTTTAAATTTGGATTTAGGGATACCTGGGTGGCTCAGTCAGTTAAGTGGCTGCCTTTGGCTTGGGTATTGATCCCAGGATCCCGTTACCGAGTTCTGCATCAGGCTCCTTGCTTGGTGAGGAGCCTCCTTCTCCCCCTGCCTGCTGCTCCCCCTGCTTGTGCGCTCGCTGGCTCGCTCTCTCTCTGACAAATAAAATATTTAAAAAAAAACCACACACACACACACACACACACAACTGTGGTTTTAGTCTTAAGAGTAAACAGAGTTGCATAATTGCCTTTCTTTCTCCATTTTCTTCCCACAGGCTCAAAGATTTGGAAAGAGATAGCCTAACAGAAAAGGTAACCTCCACCTTAAATTTTATTACCAGACGTTACTGTTTTACAGATAGTTTGTAACTCATAAAAAGTTTAAGTGAAGTCAGCTTTTTTTCATAGTATTTTTGAAAAATATTTTAGAGTGTGTGCATGTGTGCGAGTGGTGGGGGGAGAGGCAGAGGAAAAGAATCTTCAAGCAGATGCCCTGACTTGGGGCTTGATTCCCACGACCCATGAGATCGTGACTGGTGCTGAAACCAAGGGTCAGATGTTCAACCGACTGCGCCATTCAGGCTCCTGGGCTTTTTTCCATAGTGTTGAGGATAGCTTAATATTATTCTGTGTTAACATGCTGCTGATCTCTTGGTAACTCACTGATAAGTCTCCCAACCTGGGTTCACACCATCGGTTCTGAATTATAACTTGTCCTGGTCACAGTTCTAAAAAGCACAGTTTTTTTCTAATACACTGTTAGATGTCTCTATCCCACCTCCTAATGCTCCCATTTTTCACCACTCTGGAGATGGTATGATGTGATCTTAAGGGAAACATCATACCATGTCTTGTGAATATGCAGTTTTCCGGGCTGAGTCAACATTGCCTGCCATTCAGTTGGTATTTCATGACCAGGCAGCCTAATTATCTGTGTAGTAGCCCATTAGTGACTTGGGAGTTTGGGGACATCTAAACCTATATCCTTCCCTTAGGAATGTGTGAAGGAGAAACTGAATCTCTTGCATGAATTTCTGCAAACAGAAATAAAAAATCAGTTATGTGACTTGGAAACCAAATTACATAAAGAAGAATTATCAGAGGTAAGTCAGTTCTCAGCATCCTGGTGTCTAGAAAGTGTCTCTTCCCCTATAACTCCCGTGTGACCAGGAAGGCAGAATCCTCCCCAGCTCTCCTTGTTACCCAGTAGTTATAAAGGAAATGCGTGTTTCCTTATTCTCTTGTTGCCACTTGTTTACATTCACTGCTACTTAAATTATCCTTTCCTGCTGTAGGAGGGCTACCTGGCTAAAGTCAAATCCCTTTTAAATAAAGATTTATCCTTGGAGAACGGAGCTCATGCTTTCAGCCGGGAAGTGAACGGACGTCTAGAAAACGGGAGCCAGACAAGCGGCGAGGACCGCAGAGTGGGAATGGCAGAGGAAAAGAAATCTCCCAAACCCGTTTCCAAACTTCCCACACCCAGACGAAGCAAGGCCGATGGAGAGACCAAGTGTATGACCACTTATTTAATCTTGGTGGAGATTAGCTGTCCCCTTACATGGTACCAGCCTTGGAGCTGTCGGTCCCCCCTGGACAGTACCTCCTGGTTTGTTTCTTGTGCATACTTCCTAACTGGCTTGGATGTACGATTTGTTCTTTGACCAAATATGGAGCAGGAGGTCCCAAAACGTAGCTTAAGTTGGTGATGTATAAGGTAACAGGAAGTAGTAATACTATTTCTAAGTTAAACGCCTATTTAAGCTCAATGTATAGTCTCCTTTGTAGCCGAAGTAACTCTTCTGGAATTTGTGAAAACACATGAGTGTGTGAGAGCTGAGCACAGGTCAGGTTCTTGGCCACTTCGTCTTTTGACGACACAGAGGAGGTTGTCTCCTTCTCTGGTTCAGGCTATGGCCCCTCAATTAAGAGCTCCAGTACCATGCCTCAGCAAATTGGCAGGTGCTAATTGCTACCTTTTATCGAGATTATTGGTTGGAGAAAAAAAAGAAGGGTACTTAATCTTCAGAACCTGATTCTCCGCACTAGCTTGCTAATGCTTAAGAACTACACTTTGTGAACTTTTTTATTCATAGTGGCTTTTTTTTTTTTCTTTTTTCCTTAAACAGCTGAAGCTGCTTCTTCTAGCCCCAGGATTACAAGGCAAACTACCAGGCAGACCACCATCCTGTCTCATTTCTCGAGGGGGTCAGTATATAATGAATTGACAGCCATCTTTTCTCAGGGCAAACCGTTCTTGGTAAACAGGAATGGAATTAGTAGGGTATAATTTAGCAGTTTTGAGTTCCACATTGCATAGGTTTTCGTCTTACAGTTTTCTTCGTTAAACACTGATGAAAAGCGTTTCTCAACACCTGTGTTCTTACTCTTCTGGGAACATTCAAATATATACAAAACTAGCCATGGTAGTAAAATGAACCACACACACCCCCACGCCTGGCTGCCCGGCCCCAGATACCTGTCACCCAGTGTCAACAGTTACAAGCTGGCCATCTTTTCATCTGTAACCCCATAAATCTCTCCCAACTGGATTATTTTGAAACCCTCCTAGACATGTCATTTCAATATATTTCTATCTTTTTTTAAGGTTTCCCCCGCCCCCCAAGATTTTATTTATTCATTTGACAGAGAGAGTACAAGCAGGGGGAGCGGCAGGGAGAAGGAAAAGCAGACTCTTGCTGAACAGAGAGCCCGACGTGGGGCTCTATCCCAGGACCCTGGGATCATGAAGGCAGACACTTAACTGAGTTACCCAGGCACCCCTTCAGTATATTTCTAGATAATAAAATTGGTCTCTCTCTCTCTCTCTTTTTTTTTTTGTTTAGCAATTCAGCAAAATGTGAATAAAAATGTTAACATTTAACAGTCTCTCTCTCTTTTTTTTTTTTTTTTTTAATTTGACACAGAGAGAGAGATCACAAGTAGGCAGAGAGGCAGGCACAGGGAGAGAGGGAAGCAGGCTCCCTTCTGAGCAGAGAGCCTGATGCAGGGCTCGATCCCGGGATCCTGAGATCATGACCCAAGCCGAAGGCAGAGACTTAATCCACTGAGCCACCTAGGCGATCCTAGCAGTCTCTTTAAAAAGACAAAATATAAGTCTAATATTTTTGTACTTTATAAAGCATAATAATTCCTTACTATGAAACACATAGCCAGTGTCTGTGTTTCCTCATGTGTGGTAAATTTTGTTAGCTTGATTTGTTTTAAGCCTTTCTAATTAGATTCCTTTCTTTTCTTGCCATTTATTTGAAGAAATTAGTTCATTTGTCCGGTAGAGTTTCTAGGTCCAGCTGACTGCGTCCTCGTTAATGTCTTCCTTGTTTTGTGTTTCTTATAAACTGGTTAGTTAGCTCTAGAATCAGCTTCCAGCTCTAGTATTATTATTTTTTAAAAGATTTTATTTATTTCACAGAAATCACAAGTAGGCAGAGAGGCAGACAGAGAGGAGGAAGCAGGATCCCCGCTGAGCAGTGAGCCCGATGTGGGGCTGGTTCCCAGGACCCTGGGATCATGATCTGAGCCGAAGGCAGAGGCTTTAACCCACTGAGCCACCCAGGCGCCCCCCAAGCTCTATTATTTCTTGAGACCCTTCCGTAGATGGTGCTGTGTGTTCTTAGAGGCATGTGAGGTTTCTTCTGTGATGCCAGCAGCTGTTGATCGACATCAAGATCCATAATTTCTTAGGTTGGCAAAATGGCAACATTGTAACCTGTCACTCAGACATTAAACTTGAAGCCTATTTTTTAATATCCCAGCAGTGAGGGCATTTCCTTGGAGGGAATAAGACACCCATGACCTGAATGTGTCCTAAAGAGGCTGCCTTTGGTGGGGAGGGCTACAAGTCCTCCCGGGCTTGTTGGAGCGCTGGCGTCCTGCCGAGCTAACAGTTGGCTTTCCCGTTGCTGACAGCCCTGCCAAACGGAAGCCTGAGGAAGAGCAGGAAAAAGCGAAATCGGATGAGTCTCCTGAGGAAGAAAAAGACCAGGTAGGGCTGGCATTTTCTTCTCTCGCCCTCTCTTGGTACATTTGCTGATAGGCCATGTATAAAGTCAGGACTACCTAAATGGACTTGAAGCCACCAAGATGGTGTTAGAACATGACACCGTACCCGGGCAGTATGAAGTATGTCATCGTTAGGCCTGGGGGCTCCATGGACCCCTGTTATTCACAAGGCAGCCTTGTACCTTCAGAGTCTGTTCCCTCTACCTTCCTACTTCTCTAGCGGGCAAGACTGGCAATCAAATGTGACAGGTTTACAGCCTTCACTGCTGCTCTCCTAAGTCTCCTTTCCACATCTAGCTTGTCTAGCAGCAGAGCGTTAGACAGCTTCTGTGTGTAGTAGAACATTGCTGCTTGGACCTCTTAGGTTAGAAAGCCTGTGGCTTACTGAGGGTCTTTGATACAGAAAATGTTAATCTCTGATGGTACTTTTTCCTTGTGACTTGAGGGCCATACCTAGATAAAACCAGGCGGTCACGCATTCATTTTCATTTTGATTTTGATTTGGGATTAGCTTAAGTTGTGGGGAAGTCTATAGGTTTGGGTGCAGGTAATAAATGCCTTATTGCTACTGAGCAAACTACAGACACTCCTCTTTAAGCCTGGGTTTCCCAGCTTGCCATTGATTTTCGGGGCCAGTTGCTCCTTTGCTGGGGGGTGGGGTGGGGAAGACGTCCCTGTGGATTGTGGAACACAGCAGTATCCTGACCTCTACTTACTAGATGTCAGTAGTAATCCCCTTCTCCCCTCTCAGTTGTGACCACCCCAAGCATCGTCAGTTACTTCCAGTTTGGGGTGAGGGATAAAGTTGCTCTGGGTGAGAAGCACCAGACTGAGGGATCATTCAGGTGTCACTGGGTTATCCCTAGCATTGAGGTAGGTTTGACATCCTGTTGTGAGACACAGTGATTCTGGTTTTAGGAACTTGATGTTAATCTTCATAATCTTTATTCAGATAGTAACAGTTTACTTGGGTTACCCACTCTCAAGGGGAAACTGAGGCATAGAGGGAACCACTAGTCAGTGGACAAGCCTCTTGTCTCCTAGGAAAAAACAGTATAGGCAGAAGCAGGCTGGCTCTTGTCATATATCAATAGCTCGCTCCCACATGCCTCCGTTTAGAGTGGTTTTTCACACCCTAACTTTTTGGAAGGCTTACATAGCCTTCTCATCTGGCCTCTTAAATGGGGATTTCTTTTTTTTTTTTTTTTTTTCTAAGATTTTATTTATTTATTTGGCAGACAGAGATCACAAATAGGCAGAGGCAGGCAGAGAGAGAGAGGAGGAAGCAGGTTCCCCACTGAGCAGAGAGCCCGATGCGGGGCTCTATCCCAGGACTCTGGGATCATGACCTGAGTTGAAGGCAGAGGCTTTAACCCACTGAGCCACCCAGGCACCCCTTAAATGGGTATTTCAGTTTCTGAGTTTGTGTAAGGCCTGGAGGCCCTGTGGGTGAAACACTTGTAAAAGTACCATCTGTTCCACTAGTCTAGAGGAAGGCTTCATGTACCAAACAGTGGTATCAGATGGCATTGGTCACGTAAGTCATCATACAGAGATAATCTTACTTTAGTCAGTTTAAAGTTTTGAAAATTTACTGTGTTTTAAAACCAATGCATTACATGCATTTAGTAAAACTAAGTAGTACAAAAGGATGTTTTGGTGCATAGATCTCCCTTCTCCCTAAACTTTGGGGGTTGGGGGCTAGGATTTATCAGTTTTTTCTATGTTGATTGAGAGAGAGAATGTATTAGTATACTAGTGTACCATCTGTGTCAGGGTTTGCTGGAGAAACAACCAACAGGCTGTGTATATGTAGAAGATGAATCTTAAGAAATTGGCTCATGGGTTTAAGGCTGGCAATTGTGAAACACGAAGGACAGGCCAACAGAGGCCAACAGGCTGGAGACTCTGGGAGGAGCGGATGTAGCTCAAGTCTGCAGGTAGCCTGGAGGCAGGATTTTCCATAGATACAGATACAGATTTCTTTCATATGTGTTTCAAATAATGGATTACAGTGAGGTTCTGGGTAACTTAACCAACTTTCTCCGATGGGAACCTGTCCTATAACTAACACAGCAGCAAAACCAGGAACTGATATTGGTGCAATTAGACTTTACCAGTTCTCACTTATGTGTATATACTTACATGTGTCGATTATTGTTGTAACCGCCACCTCAAACAAGGTACAGATCTGTTTTATCACAATAATTTCATCCCTTTTAAATACATATAGATATCCTGGAGATGACAAATAGTGTGAACTTAGGGAAACGGGGCACTGGGGTATTATCCAAGAAGAGCTGGTATCTGGTTGAGGTTGTCATTCTTACTTGTTGATGTGAATCTCAGATTACTATATATATATATTTTTTTCTAATGCTAAAGGATTCCTGACAGGAGGTGAAGGATCTTTGATTCTTTTACATACCCTCACTAGACCAGCTGGTATACAGTCATGCGCTGGGCCAACTCCTGGCCCTCTTCTTTGCTTTGAGGGAGTGGGGACATCACTACCAGACTGATGGATGCCCAGATCTTTCCCCCAACCCAGATCCTCTGCCGTGTTTAACTGTATCAAATGTATTGAACACTTTCTCACCCATGCTTTTCATTTTGATCTTCTTTGAAATGAATATTCATGTCCTCTTCCCTTCTCTCCACACAGGAGGAAAAGAGACGGAGAGTTACATCCAGAGAACAGTAAGAATAATTAATACATCTTTTCTGTACAATGTGCAATCTTCATTACTGAAATGACTTTTCTGAAGAGTTTTAAGGAGCTTTATTGTGAGTTGCCATGGCGACTATAGATGGCTTAAGAATGCTGAATTTGGGGTTAGATTATTAACCTTCAATTCATGTAGAATTCTCATTGCAAAGAATGAATTGAGGGCAACTGGCCGTTGTCAGAGCCAGATTTAAAGGTCCTATTAAATATTAAAGTAGTATGTGCCTTTTGAGATTCTGGGATGAAGATTGCTTCCTTGGGTAGGAAGAGAAGGACCGGATGACAACTGCTTGCAGGGGAGGAGTTTGGGAGAGTCACCCTCGGGGTGTGTGCTACTTTGCTTGACAGAGTTGCTAGACCGCTCCCTGCAGAAGAACCGGAAAGAGTAAAACCTGGAACACACATGGAAGAAGAGGAAGAAAGAGATGAAAAAGTAAAGCCTGGTCCCATCAAGTTTGTCGATTGTACTTTTTAATATTTGAGTCCCCATTTGGTTTTAGGAAGGGGGTCGGGGGAGTGGGGAACAAAATGACTTTCTCTAGTCAAATGACCTTGACTTTAGCCAAAATGTGTTTCAAACTCCCTTTTTCTGTGGTTCTCTACCTGGACGGGGGGTTATGTGGCTGTGGGGATAAGCACACCAGTGTTAGGCTTGGGCTCAGCTAGACCTTGTGCTCACACCTCAGTTGCAGAACTTTGGTCCCTGCCCTTGTCCATCTGCCTCCCTCACTCACCAAGTCTTTGCAGAAATCTCATTCTCAAACACCTCTGGTGCTAGAATTCTGTGGCAGCATCCAGATATAAAGTTGTGTGCCCCCCCCCCAAGATTTTATTTATTTTAGAGAGGTGAGTTGGGGGAAGGGCAGAAGGAGAGGGAAGGAGAGAATCTCTCAGGCAGATTCTGTGCTGAGCATGGAGCCTGATGTGGGGCTTGAACCCAGGACCCTGAGCTCATGACCTGAACCCAAACTGAGTTGGACGTTCAACTGACTGGGCCCCCCTTTAAGCTGTATACTTATTTTTTTAACTATTTGAAAGAGAAGGTGCGAGAGAACATAAGCAGGGGGAGTGACAGAAGGAGAGGGAGAAGCAGGCTCCCGGCTGAGCTGAGTAGGCAGTCTAAGCGGGGCTCGATCCCAGGACCCCAGGATCATGACCTGAGCTGAAGGCAGACATGGAAACAACTGAGCTACCAGGCACCCCTAGGTTGTATTCTTAACTGAGAGAAGACCAGATCCCCCCCAGGTCTTCCTCAGACCTCCCGCTTCTTTGTAAAATCAGATCTTAAGGTTCTGTGAAATAGAGATGTGCCATCTGAACCCCCTCAGGGAGGGGATAGAAAAGGGACTAGGGGTTTGATACCAGAAGCCTTACCATTGGACGGTACTCCTTGTGTGACATACTGCTAACACTCAGTGGTCACAGGTGGTGGAGTGACTTTAGGTCCTGATTTGTGTCCTGTGACGATAATCGGCTAGAAGTTCCTTACAAGGGGCACCTGGGCGGCTCAGTGGGTTAAGCCTCTGCCTTCAACTCAGGTCATCATCTCAGGGTCCTGGGATCGAGCCCCACATCGGGGTCTCCGCTCAGCAGGGAGCCTGCTTCCGCATTCCCACCTGCCTCTCTGTCTCCTTGTGATCTCTTTCTCTGTCAATAAATTTTTTTAAAAGTTTCTTACAAACTGGAAGGGTTACTGGTGTGACTGGGAATCTCTTAAAGGATGGGCGTGTTTTATTGCTCTAGTGGGGGAGCAGCTGAGATGTATGGTAATTCTTGAGCCACTTGGTCCTTAATGCTCGCCTTTAATCGATCCCCTTTCCTACCTTGATACTGGTGAAAACTAGACAGCAGTTATGGTTAGAGCACTCCAAGTTCATCTGAACACAGGCCATTCCAGGGGGCTTTCTTGACCACCCTCCGAAGGAGCTTTGGGCAGGATTGAGGTTCCTTAGCTGTGGTCGGGCTCCCAGGATGTCTTCTTGAGATAGAGCGTCTGCGATATGTTTGTTCTCGACATCACCAGCCCTTGTGGTCTCTTCACAAAATGTGGAGTTTGAGGCCGAGCACACCTCGATGTTTTCCAGAGAGATGTGTTGAGCTCTTTAAAGTCAGGTGCAAACCAACGTGCTGTCACGGGTTTGAGGTGGAACACTTGCCGAGTAGGCCATCCTGCTTCCTGCCGCTATTATGGTTCCTGTTCTGATAGCTAGCTGTCTGTGAGGTTGTCCACTTCCATCCAAATGATGGGTGGTAGAGGAGTTTGGGGTAAAATACTTGGATTATAGAACTCTTAGATCCTGCCACTTCTGTCCGCTTACCACACCAGAATTAAACGTGCTGTCTTGAAGACCATCTTACTCCCACCAGCTAGACTATAGGATCGGTTTAGGTTTATTTCTACAGAACACTTACAGAAAGATCAGGATGTAGGACACCTTTGTGGCTCAGTCAGTTAAGCATCTGACTCTTGGACTGAGCTCAGGTCGTGATCTTAGGGTCCTGGGATCGAGCCCCCCTGTTGGGCTCTGCGCTCAGCCCAGGGTCTGCTGGAGACTCCATTTCCCTCTGCTCCTCCTCTGCTTGTTTGCTTCTGCATGTGCACTCCCAAATAAAATCTTGAAAAAGATCAGGTCTAAGTGAAGGAAAATCAACTAGTTTTTTTCTCTCCCCTCTTCCTCCCCTCTCCTCCCCCAGGAAGAAAAGAGGCTCAGAAGTCAAGCCAAAGAACCGTAAGTATGCCTAACATGTCTTTTCACTTTCTACTGTGAACTTAGTTGCTGAAATAAGCACTCTGGTAGAGAGCTGGCCAGACAGGGCATTAGGTGTGTAAGTTATACATGTGTGTGGCTGGTTGTGCTTGTGGGAGGTCTGACCATCGTAGCGAACACAGGGCTCAGTCGCTGTCAGCTGATCATGACCCCAGCCCCTTCCTGCTGGCGGTCCTGCAGCAAGCAGCTTGTCAGGGGGCAGTAAAGAGCACTGGACGAGCAGCTGTGTTCCTCAGGGCAGCTGTTGAAGACGCTGTAGCAGACTCTTGCTAAGGCCCAGTGGCTTCACACAGCATTATTTAGCTTATGAGTCTGCGTCTTGGTGACTGTCAGCTGCTCTTGGCCAGAGGTGGTGGGGGTGATGGGGATGATCTGCCTCTGCTCTGGGACGTGGCCAGCCGGGGTGTGCTTTCATGGCGGTGCCAGAGCGTGAGGGCAGAGGTGAAAAGCACCTCAAGCCTCTGTTGACGTCGAGTTGGCTGAAGTAAACGTTGCAGCTAGGCCTTTTTCTCGGGGTGGGCGGAACAGCCAAACGGGGCAGCAGGGCCCTGCAGCCAAGGTACTATGCGGAGATGGTGTCCCGTGGTTGCGGGGTGGGCTGCACACCAGACCGGCCCTTGTGAACCCCTCCGGGGTGACCTCAGGCCCAGACGCTTGCCTTCTTCCACTGCAGGCAGAGTTCCCATCAGGTTGTAGGAAATCACTGGAGTCCTATTGGGGTGGGGTGGGGGGTTTGTTTTTGTCTCCAGCTACTGCTCTATGTCAGCAACATCTGTATGAAATGCTGATGGGATTTCTAAAGATCCCAAGTTCTGAAGTAATAAATGCCTTCGGGGGGCGCCTGGGTGGCTCAGTGGGTTGAAGCCTCTGCTTTCAGCTCAGGTCATGATCCCAGGGTCCTGGGATCAAGCCCCGAGTCAGGCTCTCTGCTCAGCGGGGAGCCTGTTTCCTCCTCTCTCTCTGCCTGCCTCTCTGCCTACTTGTGATCTCTGTCTGACAAGTAAATAAAATCTTTAAATAAATAAATAAATGCCTTCGGGTTTCCTGCAGAGAAGGCTTGCCCTTCAGCCTGGAAAGGCAACCCATGCTCTGAGTCGTGGGGGGAGACTGTCTAGTCATCGCGGGGGCTGCTTGCAGTGGCATCAGGCTCCCTGAGGTGACCTGTGTGTGTATATTCCGTTTGTGTGACAGAACACCTAAACCGAAGCCTAAGGAGGAGCCAGACAGAGAAGGGAGAGCAGGGGCGCAGGCTGAAATGAATGAAGGAGACGAGAAGGTAAAGACTGAATCTTGGTTTCTTTTTTTTTTTAAAGATTTTATTTATTTGTCAGAGAGAGCGAGCGAGAGCGAGCACAGGCAGACAGAGTGGAAGGCAGAGTCAGAGGGAGAAGCAGGCTCCCTGCGGAGCAAGGAGCCCGATGTGGGACTCGATCCCAGGACGCTGGGATCATGACCTGAGCCGAAGGCAGCTGCTTAACCAACTGAGCCACCCAGGCGTCCCTGAATCTTGGTTTCTTAAATGTCGCTTTTTATCTCTTCCCATGTGGTTGGGACATGGGATGGGACAGGGCTCTGGGTTCAACTCCAGCCCTACCTACCCATGGGGCGACTCTGGGAAGGTTACCTTATCCCCCTGGTGGGGATTGATGGTTATCCCTGCATGTCAGTGAACGTGCAGTTGTCTGTTTACCTGTCACAGCAGGAGGGGCCTGTGTGCACCTTGACAAAGGGGTGTGCGTCGGCTTCTCCAGCTTCTCCATGAGAAGGCTTGACCTGTGTCCCCTCAGACACATCGGCCACCGCTGTGCTGCTTTACTGGCCTCCTGAGTTCTCAGTCTAGGTCTCCCCATCTTGCCAGCCCCTCCATTTCAGCTAAGTAAACACATTTAAACTCTAAAACGTGATGTGTGGAGCAGGGCTGGGCCTTCATGAAAATACAGGCTGGCGAGGTCAGCTGCAGGGCAGTCCTGCTACCCGAGCTCCAGGGGAGGGGTACTGCTGCCCCGGGAGCTGCAGCACCGGGCTCTCCAGCCCTTCAGGCAGTGTACTCGCTTCTAAGAGAAGCTGAACTAGGACCAACCCAGGATTGTCTCTGTCATGGTTTTTTTTTAGTTTGTTTGTCTGTTGAGATCTAAACAGTGGAGACAGATCACAGACTTGTTGGGTCATGCACTTCCTTCCGACCTGGCTGGCACTAGGCATCCATTCTCATTCTGTGGCCTTTGACACTTTTGGTGCCACCTCCAGCTTGCTCTACCATCTTCTTGTCTCTCACCTTTTCTGCCCAGATACCGATTCTCTTACTAAAGGTGCTTGCCCCAAATCCCTTTCCAGACCCTCTGGAGAGACCTTTGGGATGGTGTTGGAACACCCAGTCCCTGCGGACAGAAACTGACAGGAGCTTTTGCCTCATGGTGGAAGGGGTTGGAGAGAACACACATGTGACTCCTTCTAATATTGTTAGCTTTTCTGTTTTAATAAATCCACTAATAGAGTTATTACTCTATGAAAATGAGCTCAATAAATTTATCAGAGGTATTTTTTGTACCTAAGATCAGAAGGTACTAGATTGTATATAACAAGGAGTTGGTGACTGCTGGGAATTCTTTTATTGATTTTCCATACTGGATTGCTAAGTTCTGTCCTGGTTTTTTTCCTGCTGTTCCACTGCTGTCCGTATGACCTCTTCACTTCTGACCAGATGAGAGATCAAACTACAGGCATTTTTTACAACATATTCTAAATGGCTATAATATTCCCTTTTACAATGAGCTTTCCTGGGACTGGGTTGGCTAATGATGGCCCAGATCTGGCCTATGTTGCTTTTTATAAAGTTCTGCTGGAACAGAGTCATGCTTTTTCACTTCTGTATTGTCTCTGGTTGCTTTTATGCTGTAATGATGGGGCTGAGTAGTTGCAACACAGACCGTGTGGCTTACAAAATCTGAAAATGTTTGTTTTCTGGCTCTTGATAGAAACCGTTTGCCAACTCCTGGTCCACTCTTGTTTGGAGGGGGTAGGGAATGGAGTTAAAAATTGGAAGTTTTGACTCTACCCTGTAGATCCTTCTAGACTTTCCTGTTCTCTGGTTCCACAGTGCTGCGGTTGTTAACTGATACTTTCAGTTTGGTCTTGCTCTTTTCTCAGAAACTAACTTTTCCCCTCTTTCTCTCTCCTCCCTGCTTCACCCTCTTAGGATGAAAAGAGACCCAGAAGTCAACCCAAAGATCTGTAAGTGGTTGAAATGCTTGTGCCTTTGTGCTGTGCTTTGTGAAATTTTTCTTACTGAAAATATCGTTCTAGAGATCTGTGACGACGTAGTGGTTTACAGGGAGCTGATGATACTCTTGTAATATTGGATCCTTTCAGGCAGGGTTAGATAAGAAATTACACTGGGCCTCTTCCTTACCCCTTACCCTCTGCCACTTGGGTAGCCATCCCAGCCCTGCACAATCTCCTGTGTCTCTTAGCTCCCAGCACTTCTCATGTGGCCCCATTTGGGGTCACAGGGGATTTTTGGGGGCCTTCTCTTAGGGTTACTACAACTTATCAATGCTCCTTTTAAAGCCACCATCAACCATCACAAGGGGCTTTCTTCATTGGATGGGAAGAAAGAATCTGTTGCCCAGATATATTCTAAATATTTTGCTTCTCAATAGGGAGGCATTAATTTGTTTTTATTTATTTATTTTTTTAAGATTTTATTTGAGAGTGAGAAAGAGAGAACACAAGTCAGGGGGAGGGCAGTGGGAGAAGCAGGCTCCCCGCTGAGCAGAGAGCCCGGTGCAGAGCTGGATCCCAAGACCCCGGGATCATGACCTGAGCCGAAGGCAGACACTTAACTAAGACTGAACCACCCAGGAGCCCCAAATTTGTTACTTTCTATGTGAGTTGGCAATTCGGTTATTCTGAGCAAATATTTGGCATATATTTCTTTACCTAATAGAGCTGCCAAACGGAGACCTGAAGAGAAAGAACCTGAAAGAGTAAAACCACAAGTTTCTGAGGAAAAAGATGAGGATGAAAAGGTAAGCTCTTGTTTTTCAGTCCTGCTGTGTTTCCTACATCCCAAAGTGATTTATTTTTAAAGATTTTATTTATTTATTTGACACACAGAGATCAGAAGTAGGCAGAGAGAGAGGAGGAAGCAGGCTCCCCTCTGAGCAGAGAGCCCGATGCGGGGCTCAATCCCAGGATCCTGGGATCATGACCTGAGCCGAAGGCAGAGGCTTTAACCCACTGAGCCACACAGATGCCCCAGATTTTTTTTTTTTTTTTTTTTAATAAACATGTATTTTTATCCCCAGGGGTACAGGTCTGTGAATCACCAGGTTTACACACTTCACAGCACTCACCAAAGCACATACCCTCCCCAATGTCCATAACCCCACCTTCCCTTCTCCCAACGCCCCTCCCCCCAGCAACCCTCAGTTTGTTTTGTAAGATTAAGAGTCACTTACGGTTTGTCTCCCTCCC